>NC_081406.1:210307496-210607496 GCF_030272615.1 Cryptomeria japonica | reverse complement strand
TACTCAGCAGAGTTAGCTTCTTCTTTATTTTCCAGGAAGTGCATAACATGAGGGTTATGTGATATGTCAATAACATGAGGGTTATTGACCTAGGCCTTATAGTTACACTAGCATCTCATGCGAATAACAAATCCTGTTATTATCATCTTGTGTTAGTCAACATGTTTGGCAAAATCAAGTTTGGCCCACACGAGATGGTGGGGAAGGCAAGGAAGTTAGTTCCTTTCTTCCCCCGTGCGGACATAGATCAAAGGAAATTATGCTTATGGGATAAGAGAAAACAAAATGCAGGCGATGTTCCCGCTATCCCACAAAGCAAAAAGTGCTAAAAAGGGTGTGTTGTGAGACAACACATACAAGGAAGGGTTTCCTCCCCCCGCTACCCTGCACCAAAGTAAAATCACATCAAAGATGTCGCGTGAGGTAATGAAGTAAAGTAAACAGAGGGCTTCCCCACCATCTTGCAAGGCATTTTGGGGAAGCAATTGAGCCCTACGAGGTAATAAAACACATGGTGTGGGTGATGTTCCCAACCACGCCGCAAGCCAAAAGGCACCAAGGAAGGTGTGTTGTGGAAAGAGAAAAAAGACAATATGGGCAATATTCCCCGCCATACCGTAGGGCGAAAGAAATCAATCAAAGGGTGCTACAAGGTAAATTGTGAGCTAGCTGGATGGTCATCCTACCACCTCACAACGATTTTCAAGGGTGCAGAGGGATTGTGTGGGATAACCAAAGCAAAGAGAATACAATCTTCCCGCCATCCCGCACCAAGGACATGGCCACTCGATGATCAAACACAACAAAGGAAATGTGGCCTCAGGGCGCCACATCAATCATCTACAGTCATCGAATCTTAATTAAGGTTCGATCCAACAGCCATATTTTAAAACTTTATTAAGCCCTTCAGAGGGCTATGTGGCCAAGATCTCATCTGTTGATTCTCACACAATCTAGAGGATCCAAGGGCTAGATTTTAAACCCATGGTCAGGTAAAAATTTAAATCCCTTATGTAGGGTAGTTGGCAACCAAGCGGTCGAAACCCAAGTTTTGCCTTGGTCAGCGGTCGAATCCAATCCATTCTTTAGTCCAATTGCTAGAGGACTCCGCCATTACTCAGATATGCCTCTGCAGCCAATTTTGGACGTCGCCCATGCCCATTCATTGCGGGATGGAGACTTTTGTGCCCTGCAGGTGCATCTGCACAAAGATTTTCCTCCTGCATAGGGATATTATTTCTTCCTAGATGGGGAATACATTTTCAGAGGAGCTATCCTTGCACGCAATCAAATCATCTTGTTGATCTAATTCTTCTTCCTCTATAATATTTTGTAACCTAACCCTATGTGGGTTAGGGTTTATAACTCCAGCTCAACCTGAGTTATCCCTGAGATTTAAAGGCAATTTTGTAGCCTGTTCTTAGGATCTTCTTTCTTTTCTTCTGCAGAAAACTTAAGTTTCTTTACGCTTGTAAAAATTTGCTTTGCCTTTGCATGAATAGAATTTGCCTATTTTGCCTTCATTCAATTTTTTCAACTTGTGTAACGTTTTTACCTTTTTGTCTAAATGCATTTTAATTTGTTTCCTTAGTATAGGTGAGCATGTTGATCCCTTGTGGATATCATCTATGAAATAGCTCAGGTCCTCCTTCTATCTTGCAAATTCCAACCTTCACTATGCATTTTGGAAGCTAATTAGGATATAATCTTGTGCATGTCTTGGGTGGTTTTATTTGTGTTTTTTGCAGTCATGGGCAAGGAAGATCACTTTTAGTCTAGGTGCAAAGATTATTTCCCTTCTTTCATGCATCCCTTCTTTCTCCCTTTTCTGTGTCAGAACATAGATTAGGATTTATTAGTGTTGGGTTGGTCCAACACTTGCACTTAGACTGGAAAGGAACCTGGCCTTCTCCGAAGACTCAACCTCACTTCTGCAAGTCCCACACTCGGAGGTTGTTTCCATGTTGCATAAGGTTGATGATCAAGGTTTTTCATCAGATGGGTACAACTTTTGTGATAACAAATACCACAAACCAAAATCAATTGTTCATTTCAAATATCTGAAAAAATCCTTTTCATGACAACAACATGAGATTCTTTAGGATTAGCTTGAAATCTAGCAACAAGACATACAACATTCATAATATTTGGTCTAGTCCGAGTCAAATATAAAAATCCACCAATCATAGATCTGTATCTAGTCTAATTTGCTTTAGGAGAATTATCATCCTTTGTCAACTTACATCCACTCACCGTAGGAGTACCAACTGGCTTTGAATCTTCTAAACCAAACTTCTTCAATAATTCCTTCACATACTTGGACTGAGATATGAAAATTCCTTTATATTACTGAGTAATTTGCAATCGCAAAAAATAATTTTATTTCACCAATCATAGACATTTCAAACTCATTTGGCATGTCATCAACAAACTTCTTGCACAAACTATCATTCCCTCCAAAAATAATATCATCAACAAATACCTCAATAATTAAAATGTTATCATGATCAATCTTTAAATACAAATTACTATCAGTAGTACCTTTATTGAATTCAAGATTCATCAAATACTTATCCAATCTGGCATACCAAGCTCTGGGGGATTGTTTCAGTCCATACATTGTTTTCTTCAATTTGCAAACCATATCTTCGTAATCTGTCAACTAAAATCCATCTGGTTGCTCAATATAGACTTCCTCTTCCAACTCACTATTAAGAAAGGCTAACTTGAAATCCATCTAATAAACATTGAAATCTTTATAAGAAGCATAAGAAAGAAATAATCTAATAGATTCAATTCTAGCTACCAGAGCAAAATCTAGAACATTGATCATCACTGAACAATTGAAAAACCAACCGCAATACCCGATCTCATAAATTGATCAAATCTCCATGCAGACCACTGAGACTTTAGCTGAAACAACTAGAGATGCTTATCTCAAAACCCTTTGATTTACAATAACTCAATTGCAACACACTGGCCATAACAACTTAATCTGATTGCAACATTGGAACACATAAAGGAATATGTTGACATCAATGACAACACATTATTCCAACAAACTTCTCAACAATATCCAATAATCTCCCCCTTTGGCATTGATGGCAACATATGAATGTGAAAACAATCAATGCAACAATCTGTTGGCAATATGTTGGATTTGGTTACGTGTTGTCATTTATGTCAACACTGTATCCTAGTTGGATCTATCCTGGTTAGTCTTGGTGATCATTTTGGTTTTGGTTCTGATTAGACCTCTAGAATTGGTTTTGGATGCTTATTCTGATGGTTGCATGCTTGCTATATTCTGGTGGCTTCATGGTTTGGTTATCTCTTTTGGTATTTCTGGTTACCAGTTGGTTTATGCCTTTACTGGCTAGCTTTTGGCTTTACCAGCTTCTGGCAGTCCTGATCAGCTTTACCAGTATATTGTTTTGGTGACTTGGTCAGTGGATTTTGGGTCTGGCTTATGGAATCAGTTTCTTTCACGTTGTTGGTGCTTCTTGATCATATCTTGAGCTTTTGGCAACTTTTGTTTGGATGGTGTGCTATTATGGTGGTCCTATTTGGATCTGGTTAAACTTTCACTAAGCGTTTTTACTGACAAGTGAAGCGTGTTGGATCTTGGTCTTAGCAGAATCCTTGACAAATATAATTGTTTGGTTACTTGATTTAGGTCCATGCTATGTAATGTAAATCATAATATTGGTCTGGTGGTATCATGTGATGTAATTTTTGTATTATGGGTTTAGGGAGCCGACCTTGTCAATAAGGTTGATGATTTGTATTTATAGGTGACTTGTTCATGTAATTCATAGGTGACATGTGATGTTTATGGCTGGTTAAGTCTGCATTACCAAAGAAGGATTAAGTGCAAATAAATTCATATGATTCAGGTGAAGGTTGGAAAGGTTTTGTATTACAGAGTAGACATTAGTGCTTAACCAGAACTATATTAGGCATTAGTAGATGCTACTTTCATAGTTCATTGTTTTCCAGATTGTAGTCCGATTATTTTGTAAGTCAGTGAGACTTCCCTTTGTGATGAGCAATGTGCTCTAGGTTGTTGGCCTTTCTGCATGTGCAGACCCCATTGTAATTATTTGCAATAATACTACAGAGTATTCATCTCATTGTGGGTAGGTTTTCACACCGTGGTTTTTTCCTTTCCAAGTTTTCCACGTCAAATATTGGTGTTATGTGTGTTGTGCTTTCATGTTATATTCTTCATTGGGTTGTGATCTGGTTCAAGGTTTATAATTGAATTGATTTTTGTTATTGTTAGTAAACTGATTCCTCCCCTCTCAGTTTATTGTCAGTATCAGACTATCAGTGCATTCCAACAATTGGTATCAGAGCAAGCTCATCTCTGTAGAAGCTTAACCGCTTGAGGAGATCCGATGGCAACTGCATCTAGTTCTACATTCAATCCTTACTGAAAGGAGAGTCCCTGATTTGATGGTACAAATTACAAGATATGGAAGGAGTGAATGAAGGTTCATCTCAAATGTCTTGGAGCTGAAGTTTGGGAGATAGTGGAGGAAGGGTATATACCTCATGATCCCAATTATGGAACACCGACACCCACTGATGAACAAAAGAGAGTTGAAAATGATGTAAGAGAAAAATAAGCATTGTTAAGTGCCCTATCTAATGAAAAGCTATTGAATTTCATAGAGTTGGAGAATGCTAAGATGATCTGGACAAAGCTTGAAACGCTTTATGAAGGTGACCAGGCTATGAAGATTTCTAAACTTGAAGGTTTCCAGGTAAGATATGAAACTTTGAAGATGGAAGAAGATGAGAAGATAAGTTCTTTCATGGATAGAGTTAATGAGATTGTCATGGGTGTCAAGTGTTCTGTCAGATATATTAGTGAGGATGATATAGAGTCAAAAGTTCTAAGAGTTCTACCTCCAGCTTACAAGATGAAGGCTAGTGCTATCAATGAACTCCGGACAATGTCAAGTACCCCTATGACTAGAGATACACTATTTGGGAAATTGACTGCTTTTGGACTTGGAGATTAGAGTGCTTCTAAAACTAAGACTGCATTTAGAGCACCTACATCTGGTAAATAGAAGATAGATTGGAAAGAGATGTATGCTAAGGATATAGAGGAAATTGAGAAAGAAGAAAGAGAGCTTGAAAAGCTAGAAGCCTTGATTGCTAGAAGAATTCCTAGAGGACCAGTTGGAAGTAAGTATGCAGGAAAAGTTTCTTTTAAATGTTTTTCATGCAATAAGATTGGTCATTTTGCATCTAGATGTCCTGAAAGAGCTGCTAGGAATCATGAAAGATTTATGAGGAATTATAAAACTAATCCTAAATATCAAAGAAAACCTAGATTCAGAAGGAATAAGGATAAATCATGTTATTATGCTGGTGATGATGATGGTATTTCTGATGATGATGATGATGAACTTGTGAGTGGATCCAGTAATGGTGCTTCACCCGACAAAGATTGGGTCTTTATTGCTATCAAGGATGATTCTTTGGAATCTGCCATTGAAACAACACATACTGAGGAAAAGGCATTGGCTACTAAAATTGAAGAAAAGGATGAATGGGTTATAGATAGTGGTTGCTCACATCACATGACTGGTGACAAAAGAAAGTTCTTATCACTGCAAGAATTTGATGGTGGATTGGTCAGATTTGGAGACAACAAGGCATGTAGGATCAAAGGCAAAGGAATAATATCATTGGATGGTAAGACTAATACTAATAATGTTTATTATGTTGAAGGATTAAAGCATAATCTTTTAAGTGTAGGTCAGATGGTGGATAGAGGATTTCATTTGCAATTCAAGGATGGAAAATGTAAGATCATTAATAAATCTGGATTGTAGATTACTTCCAAAACTCAGACTAATGGTAATATCTTTCATTTGAACTCTAGTGAGAAAGCTTGCTTGATTGCTCAGATTGATAAAAGTTGGTTATGGCGTAAGATGATGTGTCATGTTAATTTTGATTGCATAGTAAAGATCAGTTCAATACCGGCTATCAGAGATTTTCCTAAGATTGTTAAACCTCATAATCCGATATGTAGAGAATGTCAAATGGGTGAGCAATTAGAACTTCTTTGAGAAGTGTACATGATAAATCTAATGAAATTCTTGATCTTATTCATACTAATTTTTGTGGACTGGTAAGGACTAAAAGTTTTCAAGGTGATAGATATTTTATGTTACTTATTGATGACTATTCTAGAATGATGTGGGTGGCATATTTGAAAGAAAAATCTGAAGCTTTTGAGAAATTCAAAAACTTTAAGGCTATGGTTGAGACAGACATGACTAAAGATAAAGTGCTTAAGATCAGATCATGGCGACGAATTTCCATCTGGTGAGTTCAACAACTTTTATGAAAGGAATGGTATTAGGAGGCAACTTTCTACACGTAGAACACCACAACAAAACAAATTGGTGGAAAGAAAGAACATAACAATTTTGGATGCTGCAAGGACTATGATGAGTGAAGCTAAATTACTTGATATCTATTGGAGAGAGGTTGTCAATACCACTTTATACACTTTCAACATAGTACACATTAAAGGCGATACCGGTAAGACTCCTTATGAACTATGATTTGGTCATACTCCTACTATTAGATATTTTAGAATTTTTGGAAGTAAATGTTACATTAGAAGAGATGATGCATTAGGAAAGTTTGATCCTAGAAGTGATGAAGGAATATTTCTAGGTTATTCTACTAAGAGAAAAGCATATATATGTTATAACAAAAGATTGAATAGGATATTGAAAAGCATAAATGTCAAGGTGGATAAGCATGGCAATAATCATATAGAAACATATGATTATGGACCAGAAGATGAATTTATCAAACCTGAATCGGTAATGCAAGAATCAGTTCAAAACAGTAAACCTGTGACACTGGTAGCATCAGAAAATTCAACAGTGACAGAGAAAAAACAAAATGAATCAACAAATCAAGAAAATTCAAAGACTCCCAACTATGTAAAGCTAAATCATTCTGAAGATTAGATTATTGGAGATAAAAGGAAAGGTGTGATGACTAGGAGAATGTTAGTTGCTGAAGAGGTATGTTTAATTTCTCAAATTGAACCAAAATCTTTCATTGAAGCAAGTAAAGATAAAAATTGGATAAAAGTAATGGAATAGGAATTAGATCAAATTGAAAAGAATAAGACATGGGAACTTGTACCTAGACCTAAAGGCAAGAACATTATTGGAACTAAATGGGTTTTCAGGAACAAATTGAATGAGGAAGGTCAAGTGGTGAGGAACAAGGGTAGATTGGTTTGCAAAGGTTATTCACAGGAAGAAGGAATTGATTATGGGGAAACTTATGCCCCGGTTGCTAGAATTGAAGCAGTGAGACTATTTCTTGCTTATGTTGCACACAAAAACTATAAAGTATATTAGATGGAAGAAAATGTGTTTTTCTGAATGGAGATCTTGAAGAGGAAGTTTACATTGAACAACCTGATGGATTTTATTTATCAGAATACAAGGACAAGGTTTGCATATTTAAGAAAGCTTTATATGGACTAAAACAGGCCCCTAGAGCATGGTATGCTAGATTGGATAAGTATCTTTCAAAGCTTGGTTTCAGTAAAGGTAATGTTGATAGTAACTTATATTACAAAATTGAGCATGATGACATATTTATTATTGAAGTCTTTGTGGATGATATCATTTTTGGTGGAGAAGAAGGTCTATGCATGAAATTTGCTAATGATATGAAGAATGAATTTGAAATGTCTATGATTGTTGAGATGAATTTTTTCTTAGGTTTGGAAATTACTCAAACTGATAAAGGTATTTTCATTTGTCAAACTAAGTATGTGAAATATTTACTTAAGAAATTTGGACTTGAGAATTCTTAACCTGTCAGTACTCCTAATGTAACCGGTTGCAAATTGTCAAAGGATGATGAATCACCTAAGGTGAACCCGAGAAGATTCAAATCAATGATTGGTGGTTTGTTGTACCTAACTCAGACAAGACTTGATATAATGAATGTTGTTTGTATTGCTTATAGATTTCAATCAGATCCTAGAGAAACTCATGATATTGTTGTCAAGAGAATATTCAAATATTTGGCAGGTACAACAGACTTTGGGTTATGGTATCCAAAGAATGATGACTTCATATTATGTGCATATACAGATTCTGATTGGGTAGGAGATGTGGATGACTAGAAGAGCACTACTAGTGATGCATTATTTCTTGGGAAGAAGTTGGTTTCATGGCTTTGCAAGAAACAATCACACACTTCATTGTCTACAGCCAAAGCAGAATATGTTGTAGCTGCTACCAACTATACTCAAATTTTATGGATGAAATAAATGTTAAAAGATATAAGGGTAAGTTATGATGAGCCTATTGTTATTCACTGTGATAATGTTGTTGCTATTGATATGTCAAAGAATTTGGTATTTCATTCCAAATCAAAACACATTTCTATAAGTATAATTTCTTGAAGGAAAAGGTTGAAGCAAAGGAAGTCAGATTGGTTTATGTGCCTACTAAGGACCAGATTGCAGATATTCTAATGAAGCCATTGCCTAAAGACACTTTTGAATATCTCAGAGATTAGTTGGGGGTTACCAACCCTCCAGAAGAGACTTAGTGATGCAGAGATGCATAAATCCGATGAGCTTATCAGACATACTTTTTTGATCTGGGTTGATGAAGATGGTGTTGTGTCAACTTGAATTTCATCATCAGAATACTACTCGCAACATGTTAATTTCACAAAATACAAAGGAAATGCTACATGAAATCCAAACTCAACCAATGAAACTACATGAAATTTATATTAAAATAAAAATACTATTTTTACCTTCATGATTTAAGTCTCATTGTGTCCTAACTCCACTGTTCCTGGTTGTAGATGGTGTGCTCTCAGACAAGCACCGATAGCTTCCAAGATGGCATATGAAGAATGGACTGATAACTGATACTATGATATGCAATGCTAAATGATTATGCTATTTGCTTCAAGATTAAAACTCACAGATGCATAAGTTTCATAAATGATTAGCTTGAAAACTCACTTGAAGACTAACTCTTTCTCAACTCAAACTCCTGATTTTATAGACTTTGAGAGGATAAGAGGATGTGGCCCAGATCAATGGTCATGATCAAATCTGTAGATTTGGATGGCTGTGAGCAAAGGTGAAGGTTGAGAGAAAGGGGGAAGGAGAAGACAAGTGTCACTCATCTCACCTTGATTGGGTTGCTGACTAAGGGAATCTAGGGATGGTTGGAGAAGATTTAGGCATGAGAGGACAAGTGGACTCAAGTCCTTCCTAAGATGTAGGGATGTTGGAGGGAATATAGAAGAAAATTTAAGAAATATGTGTACGTACACAATATTTCATTAAATTTGGAGGTTGAAGATAAATGATGAATTAATATTTAAGAAATATTAATATCTTTAGCCACATGATTGATGAGTTGGCAAAGGAAAGATGAAGTGGAGATGGAAGGTGAGTTGGAAAAGAGATTAAAAAATTAATAATTATTTAATATTTGAGACTATAGGATAGAAGAATAACCATTAGATATTAGATATTCAAATGATTGGAGGAAATAATTAAATATTTAGATATTCAATTAATTGATCAAAAGAATAATTAAATATTAGATATTTAATTAATTAGAGGAATGGGATAGATGAATTAATTAATAAAATATTTTAATTAAATTAATTAATAGAAAGACATGAAATGAATTAAATAAATTAATCTTTTCAAATTAACTATTTAATAGAAGAATAAACATTAAATAAATATAAAAATATTTATTTAATCGCTCATAGCCATTTTTATGTGTATACATTTTGCCCCTCTTTGAAATGATGTTGAGACAACATTGTTTCAAAGATAAAATCAAGTCTAGATAGTGTGCCTGATGGAGATAAAAATCCTGATTGTGTGCCCCCTCGGGATATTGATCGTGAATTTGTTGAAAAATTTGGATAAGCGATTGATCTCACGATAATTGAAAAGGTCCGTCAATTAAATTTATTTATGAAAAATAAATATAATTGCCCCATTGAAAAACATTAATTACCCTTCCAAATAGTAAATATAAAATTAACCAAAGTTAATTTTAATTTCATTTGCATCCTTGTCAGCTTTGTGAAGAAATTGTCTTGGTGAGGTGGCAAAATTGTGATCCCGTTGGAGAACCATCGATTTGAGCGCTTTCGACGATATTAGTGACCTCTTGAGTATGGGTATCTGGTATGTATCTTATCCTGAGATTTTTGCAACTTGTTGTACGATTTTTCATATTTGTTTTGCACGTTTTTGGTTATTTTGAATTTTTTCGATTTTCAACAATTATGTTTAGCATTTTTGTTTTCTTTGTTAGTGCTTTTGCATGTAAAGTTAGCGCATTTGATAAGTTTAGCGCACGTGCTCATTTTGTTAGCGCTTTTGTTTGATCAATGCTTTTGCTTTTAGTGTTTGCATGTTTGATGTTTAAGACAATGCTTCTGATTGTTTCAAGCACATGCTCGAAGGTTTAGCACTTTTGTGAAAATGGTTCACGCATATGTTTAGTTCAGCGCCTGCGTTCAATAGAATAGCACTTTTGTTTTAGATGAATGTGTTTGATGTTGTTCATAGTAAAAATTCACTTTGATGATTAGATTTAGGCATTTTCATGCACAATTGTGATGAATACGTACTTGATTGTTTGATTTGATAATGTTGATTGATAGGATAAATGATTGATCGATTTGATTTGATTGGATAGATTATCTCTAAGAAATCGATTTAGTTTCTGATGAAGAACATAGCAGAGTTTGATTGAACTCAATGATTGATAGAAAACCATGATTGATAGGTTTAAATCGATTTGATAGCTTGATTTGCTTCATGTGAAAAGATTTATCAATTGTTGATGTGAGAGATTAGTGATCTCTTTGATTTGATAGATAGATGATTGATGATCGAATTCTCTTGGTAAATAGGAGAAACTTGATGTTCTCCAGTGTCGGGAGAAATTCCCGGCGATGCAGCACTTAGTGCCAAAGCTTACACAAGTAGAGGTGAGACATATAGATGCCTGCGAATTATGCCACTTGTTATACATGCATGATATTATCCATAATAGGGGATTGTTGACAACAGTAGCCGAGAGATGGCATAGCAAGCATAACACTTTCCACCTACCCACGGGTGAGATTAGTGTGACACTTGAGGATGTCTATAGGATTCTCCACATCCCAGTGACCGGTGAGTTCGTTCAGTATGATTTTTAGGATCATGGAGGAAAGAGGCGTACAGAGCCGTATTTGGTGATGAGAGCATTTTGAGAGGAGAGATCCGATGGGAGGATATGATTACGTATTATGAGACTCTCCCTATGATTCTTGCAGGTTTGATTGGGGGATTCATACATCTAGACAGGAGATCTCGATGTTTTGTTGTTGGGTGGGGTGAGATTCTTCAGAGCATGATGCAGCGTCAGACTCAATATGTGTGGGGTGTTTGTATGCTTGCTCATTTGTATCATGATCTTCATTAGGTTGTCTTCGATGAGAGTGCTAGTCTATCAACATGATGCACACTTTTGCAGATCTGGTGCTGGGAGCACATTGCTATTACTCGGTCTATTCATCATAGAGTTCATGGTGAGAGGTAGCCATATGTTTATCTATATGCAAGTATCCTTACTCATCATAAGCTGGGTAAGATGGAGTATTGGCGTTAGGTTCTTGATTCACTGGATAGTGTTATTTGGAGACCTTATATCGATTGTGAGCCATGGATGGATGATGCATAGACATTACCATTTATTATTCAGAGTAGATATCTCATTGGTCAAACTCCATACATTATTGAGAGACAGTTGATTAGTTGCATTCTGAGACAGTTTGGTATCATTCAACCTATGCCTATTTGTGTCACGATATATGCACGATGATATAGAGATAGGAAAAATTGGGGACCTTCTTTGTCATTTGAGATAGCACATGTAGAGTTTCTGGCTACTCCTAGGGTAGCTTATGATATGAGATTGCACATTCTAGATCCTAGGGTTACTGCAGATTATGCTCAGTACATACTGGCACTCCCATTTCCTCATATTACCGATCCAACAGATCCTCCTCCCAGCTCAGGATATGAGGATGATGATTCAAATGATCCGATTATTAGGAGACGGAGATGGAGATAGGAGCTTAGAGCTACTCAGGAGGCCGAAGGGGATGGAGATGAGGGTGGAGATGGAGGTGGTGGCAGTAGGAGACCCGGACAAAGAGGAGGTTGATTGAGAGTTCGTGGAGGACTATTTGGACCAGTTGGTAGGATTGGGAGACTGTTTCCTATGGGTGGGAGAGAGGTTGAATGGATTGGGAGGGAAACTGGCAAGGCAAGAATGAGATCACTAAGAGGGTTTCCCTCTATAGGAGGAGGCAGGATGACTGGACTAGATGGGGGTTGCGGGAGAGGCATTGATTTTGGTCAGATTCAGCCAAACCCTAGGGTTATTGCAAATCATGGTGGAGAGGATGAGGATCATGAGGATCATGTTCCACTCATTAGACGATGGGTTCTGAGAGCTACTCAGATTGAGATTTCAGCAGGTGGATAGGGAGGTGGAGATGAGGGGATTGGGGTTCATGTGCCATAGTAGGAGACCATGTATAGTCTCAGAGCACAGATAGATCAGCTTAGAGCACAGGTATAGACACTTATGATAGAGAGAGACATAGCTATTAGGAGACAATAGGATACTCAGGGCCTCCTTGATCACATTCAACAAGTTGGATCGAGCACTCTCTCAGCTGATACTGTCAGAGCACTAGTTCAAGTCGGGAAGGAGACTTCCCATTGGCGGCGACTATATGAGGATTTAGTCATAGAGCAGGTAGCTATCATACCACTGTGAGGATGGATACTAGTAGCGGTGGAGTCACGGGACCTCCTTAGAGGAGTGGTGATCGTGTGAGATAGGCATCTGGAGGATTTTCTCGCCCACAGCCATAGAGACAGATAGATTCACGTGGTAGTGGTACAAAACAACCTTGACTTGACTTTGTATTGATGAGGCACTTGTACTTTTGATCTGATATCATTGTATACTTGGACTTTTATTGTTTTTATGATGATCTATATGCAGACATGGACTCTATATGATGATGATCTTTATTATGCATTGATTATATGGATGATGTTATGATCTTTTCTCTTCATTATGATGATGCAACGATAAATGTTTTTTTATTTTTTATTTTGATGACCTTGGATGCAACTAAAAATGATTACTAATTTAAATGGTGCAAATGCAATTATCTATATGGGAATGCAAATGAATGATTATGTAATATGTTATTCAAATATTTTTTTGATTTTTTATATGTAACACTTATAATGATTATGAATCTAAGTGCAAAGATGTAACTAAATGATCTTTAATGAAATGATAATGAAAATAATAATGATGATACACTACATGATTAATGAAATGCACTTAATTGAATGCAAACTAATACAATGACTAAAATGCAACTAAATGAAATGGATGATGATTTAAAAATGATTCTAAAAAAATTAATGCACCTATAATGATCAAATGCAAATTGTTTTTGTTTGTCCAAGTATACTCAATCTTTATTCATGACCGTTGATCTGTGAATGAAATGAAATGCTTATAACACAAATGACATTGAATGCTTATAATGCAAATGAATAATGAGCTAATGAAATGATCTAACTAAAAATGATACTGCCATTCTTCATATGTTATCTTGTAACAGTGCTTGATTTCATCATTGAGCTTTAAAATGTTGTAAGAAAATACAAGAAACTTGACATAATGATCCAAGATGACCTGAGTATTTCTTACATGTATTTTGATATAGCAAGTTAATACAAGCAACTTGATATAATGAATCAAGTTGACCTAAGTATTTCTTGCAGAACAGACAAGGATTATCCTCTTTCATGCATGAATCAAAACGTCCTCCTTGATCTTTTGTCGATCATTTCCTTAGACAAGTACATACTTTAGTAAGAGATAAACCATAGACAACAATCAAAGAAAATAATCATGCCTTGTCATAGCTTCTCTAGTCATGGACATCCTTGAGTCGCATAGACTACATGATTAGCAATAAAATCAAAAAATAAAAACTGAATCTTGCATGTCATTCACATGTTCTAATGGTCATTAACTAATATAATCATCTTGATGAATGATCTTTGATAATCCTTTATTACTTGCTAGTCGATTCTTCATTTTCTGAGTTTCACGATTCAGCTGTCATAAGATGCCTTGATATTCGCTTCTTTATTGCTCGTTATCTGTTTCAAAACCCTAGGTGTTTTTGGTTTTTCTAAGTTTTTCGAATGTTTTGGATTTTCAAAGATTCAAAATCTCACCTTAGTAAAAGGAATTAGGATTTTTCCCCTAGCGGAAACAAAAATTTAGTATGGATTTATGAATTGATCAAGATCTAAACCATGGCAGGATACAAATGCAAATTGATTGATTCTGATAAAATCTAAGACAATGACTACGATAAATATTTCAAAGACTGATAACTGTTGGTAAGCTGCATATTTTCTGCTAATGGTTCAGAGCAATGGATGCGAAAGATGGAATGGATAAGCTAGGAAGCGATAGATTGGATATGATGGAGTGGATAGGTGCGCAAAGCAATCTCATAGATGGAAGGACTCACTTTTTAGATAGCGTCTGTTTACCAGGTTTTCACCATCTAAATTTATTGCATTTTTTCTTTTCATATTTTGATTTTTTTTTCTTTTTGTTTTCTCTGTTTTATGCTTTTTAGGGATTTTCTGCTTTTCTGATTTTTACTGATTTCTTTAGGACTTTATATGCTTTTTATTGATTTTTTCTAGGACTTTATATCTCAAGCATAGAACTTCTTGAGATGAATAGAATTGATAGGTTCATCAAACCAATCACCTTCAGGGGTAGATAACTTGTATGCGCCTAAGCCATATGTTGCTACTATGACAAAAGGTCCTAGCCAATTTGGTTCAAATTTACCCTTCTTTTCTCGGTCTTGTTGATTTCTTGGATTCTCCCTTAAAACTATATCTCCAATATGAAAAATGCATGGCTTGACTCTGTGATTATAACTTCTTTCCATTCTCTATTGATATACTTTAAAATGATCTGTTGCATTTTGGCAACGTTCCTGGATCAGTTCAAGTTCTTGGAGTCTAGAGACTTGTTGTTCTTCCTCTGGTATAAGACCTTTCAAGGAAACCCGTAGAGAAGGTATCTCTACTTATATGGGTAATATGGCTTCTAATCCATAGACTAAGCAATATGGACTTGCCCCCGTTGGTATACGGATGTTGGTTCGGTATGCCCAAAGAGCAGGATTTAGCTGAATGTGCCAGTCCTTTCCAGCTTCATTGACTGTTTTCTTCAAGATTTTCAAGATAGTCTTTTTTGATGCCTCAGCTTGACCATTTATTTGTGGATAATATGGAGTAGAAAACCTATGTTGGATATGAAATTGCTCACATAGTTCCTTCACATCTTGATTCTTAAATGGTCATCCATTGTCAGTGATAATGGTCATAGGAACTCCATAGCGATAGATTATATAATTCAAGATGAATGATGATATTTGTTTTCCTATCACTTTTGTCAGAGGTACTGCTTCAATCCATTTAGTGAAATATTTAGTAGTAGTTAGAATGAACTTATGTCCATTAGAGGATGAAGGATTTATCTTTCCTACCAAATCAAGGCCCCATTGAGAAAATGGTCATGATCTGGCCATAGGATACAATTCTTGTGCTGGTGCGTGAATGAGATTCCCATGGATCTGACATTGTTTGCATTTCTTGGCATATGTGAATGAATCTCTCTCCATAGTAGGCCAATAGTAACCCATACAAAGAATTTTCTTAGCCAGTGTTAATCCACTTGAGTGTGTGCCACAAATACCCGCATGAACTCCGTTAAGAACTTTCTCAGATTCTTCTTGTTCAAGACATCTCAATAAAGTACTATCTAGACCTTGCCTATATAAGGTATCGACAATAATAGTATAGCGGGATGAATGACATATAAAATTTCTTCTTTTATTGTGGGATAGGTCAGGAGGAAGGATATTCTCTTTTAAGTACTGATAGGTTTGGTCGTATAAGGATTGGTTGATCCCTGATATATGGCAAATCATGTAGGTATGTTGGGATTGAATGGTAGGGATTAAGATATCTTCTACGACGAATTCATAACATTGTTGATTCTCCTAATTCTGCAAGAGAGATGCTATTATAGCCATTGCATCTGCTGCTTTGTTCTCATTTCTTGGGATTTGAGTGAATGATACTTCTTTAAAGTGTTCTTTAAACTCTTCTACCAGCTGTTTGTAGGGAATGAGCTTGTCATCCTTAGTTTGATAATCATCATTTATTTGGTTGATGATAAGCTATGAATCACCATAGACATGTAATTCCTTGATATTCCATTCAATAGCCATTTTGAGCTTAATAGTCAATGCTTCATATTCTGCAGTATTGTTTGTGCATGGAAACCATAGTTTATATGATTTTGGAATTGTGTGTTCCTGAGGTGTGATGAACAAAATTCCTGCGCCTAATCCATATTGTGTATAAGAACTATCAAAGTACAATTCCCAAAATTTTTACTTACTATCATAATGTCTGCATCAGGAAATTCAATGTGCAATGGTATGTCATTTTGTAAAAGTGCTTCAACTAATTGATCAGCAATGACCTGTCCTTTGATAGCTTTTTGATCAACATACTCTATATCAAATTCGCTTAGTATCATAACCCATTTGGCTAGTCTGCCTGTCAAAGTTGACTTGTTCAACAAATACTTTAGTGGATCTATCTTTGCTATTAGTTTCATAGAATGAGTCAACATATAATGTCACGACTTCTGAGTTGCAAATACAACTGCTAGACATGTCTTCTCTATTGATGTATAATTCAGTTCATAGCTGACAAGTGTTCTAATGATGTAATACACTACTCTTTCTTTTCCTTCTTCATCATGTTGAGCTAGGAGAGCGCCTAATAATAGGCTTGTCGCTGAGATATAGAGCAACGATGGTTTCCCTTTGATTGGTGATACCAATACTGGAGGATTCATGAGATATTCTTTGATTTGCATAAAAGCCTCTTCACATTTCTAATCCCATTTGAATGGAACATTCTTATGTAAAATATGAGTGAATGGATGACATCTATCTGCTAATTGAGAGACAAATCTTCTGATTGATTGCAATCTTCCTTGTAAACATCTCAATTGACTTATGTTCCTACGTGACTCCATCTCCATGATGGCTTTGACCTTTTCAGGATCTACTTCAATTCCACGAGATGATATAATGTACCCAAGAAGTTTTCCAGAGGTTACTCCAAATGCACATTTCTTTGGATTTAATCTCAACTGATATCTTTCCAGCCTATCAAAGATCTTGCTTAAGATGTTCAAATGTTCTTGTCTTGTATGATATTTTGCAAGTATATCATCTACATAATCTTTCATAAATGTATGCATCATATCATGGAAAATTGTTGTCATAGCCCTTTGATAAGTTGCTCCTGCATTCTTAAGCCCAAATGGCATAACATTCCATCAATAAGCACCCCATGCACAGGTGAATGTTGTCTTTATTGATCTTCAGGGGTGATTCTTATTTGATTGTATCCTAAGAAGCCATCCATTAATGAAAACATCTCATACCCTGCTGATAAGTCCACAATTATATCAATGTTGGGTAGTGGGAAATCATCTTCGAGACATGCTTTGTTCAAATCTTTGAAATTGGTGCAGACTCTTATGCTTTTATCTAGCTTCGACACTGGTACAATGCTTGAAACCCATTCTGGATATGAAACAAGTCTTATGAAACCCACATCTAATAGTTTCTTTAGCTCAACTTTTACAAGAAGAGCGATGTGTGGATGCATTTCCCTTAGCTTTTTCTTAACTGGTTTTGCTTTTAAATCCACATTGAGATGATGCATTATTAGATCTGGATTAAGTTCTGGCATGTCTGCATAGGACCAAGCAAAATTTATTTGTCTTTGTCTGAAGAATTCTATGTATTCTTTCCTCTCTTTATCTGATAATGAGGAAACAAAATGAAGTATCTTGGGATCCTTTGATGTGCCAATGTTTATTGCTTCTACTGGTTCTATTAGAATAGCAGATCTCTCCTGAAAATATGAAGGGAGAATGTCAAACAATCCATCTTCTGGCACCTCCAAGAGGTTTTCACTGTTAGATACGTCCTTTATTTTCCATTTTGATTGATCTAGTGTTGCCATGAAATGGTTTTCAACAATAGGTCTCTTTCCTTGTTTTATTTCAATTTTGTGACTGAAAAGTTTGGCATTCTTTTGACTGTAAGAAACATTACTTGATTCCACAATGGAAGATATCTTAAGTGTTATGGCTTCAATAACAATAAGATATATATCTAAGTCATGATCATTGGAAAAGACATCTAATTCAAGGTTTTCTAGATTATCCCAATCAATTAGTTCAGGATGAAGAAGGGGTAAATTATAATCATTGTCATCGTTAGGTGCTTCAAAGTTCATGACATAATGGTCATAATTTTGCTTAGAGTAGGTAATGTCATAGATAGAATGATCTTGAGAATAGTCTTTCCCAAGTGTTTTCCAATAGTTTAAACAAAATCAGTATTAGTACTTTGTAGTTTACACCCAAATGGTTCTTCATTTGACATTTGTCTCTTAAACGAATGGATTATATCAACACACACGTCTTTAGTACTGCAAGTTCCTTCTTGATTATTTTCAATAAATTCATTTGCATTTTGAAGTTGACATACTTGTGTACATGATATAGAGAATTATTTTGCTAGCTTTTTGTCTTCTTTCAAACTCAGCTTCTTCTAAACTAATAGTCAATCTTACTTGACTATCTCTTAGTTCTTCTATGGTTCTGCCATACCTTGGTATATCTTGCTCTTTATTTGATAGAAATCTGATATCTTTGATATCTCCAGATGCTTGATCCATATCTGTTTGTACTTCTTGTGGCATTACTTCTTTATCTTTGTCATCCCCTTTCTTTTGTTGTCTTGTGTATGCCTCTTTTTTGTGGATTCTAAGTTCTTCTTGTCTTCTTTCTAACTCCATCTTTTGTTTTGTAATAGACAAGTCTTCCTTTGTGATAGCTACTTGTTCTTCATTTTTTTCTTAACTTGATATATTAGATGAGACATCTGGACCCCATTCATATTCATTTGAATCTGTCTCTGAACCACTGTCTAGGACTATACCACTATACCACGTAGAAATGTTGTATGGTGCAAAAAGTTTCCTAATTTTTGCCATCTCGATTTTCACTGCTTCTAGAATATCTTGTTCAGATTTTGCACTTGCTCATATTCCTTGAACTTGTTGACAAGATTCTTATTTTCTTTTGATTGCAATCTCCTCTTGTTTTTTCTCATGTTCTTCTTGTTTCTGCTTATTGGCTACTATTTCTGCTACTTGATGTAGCTTTTCTTGCCATTTTTCTTCTTTAGAGACTAATTTCTTTCTCCACTCTGGATGTTGATGATTATGTTCCTTTTGATTTGATTTTAGATATCCAAGTCCTGATTTATCTTCTTTAGATTGCAAGTGAGGACAAATAGGTTCTGAAATACCTTGATGTCTTACCAATTTCTCCTTTTTCTTCATATCCTATTTTTTGCATGATTTTATAACCCTTGCCATATTGTTCTATGGGAATATTGACTTCTACAGTTGTTGCTATAGTTTCATTTTCATATTTGTACAACCAACCAAGAATGTCCTTATCTTCAGTTTCTTCTTCAAGTGTTCTAGCTCTAACAAATGCTTTGTTAAACATGTCTTTTGATTTCTCTGAGGTCTTTGATTGGATGTTTGTAGGCTTTCCATATGACTCAGGTGAAAGTGGAAAATTATGCAAAGAATATTTTCCCATTCCTTCGTCATTCAATTTGAGATTTTTCTCAAAGGTTTCCCATAACTTTTCTTGAATCTCTTTGGTAGGATATATTGATTCTCTATTATGTGGAACTCTTGTATCTTGTGTTGGCTTCAGATTATTGCAATATTGGCTAGAATCTGCAATTATAGTGACCTCTTGTCCTTCATGAGGAAATTTTACACATTGATGATATGTAGAAGGAACTGCTTGCATGGTGTGAATCCATGGCCTTCCCAAAAGAATGTTGTAAGAGAGGTTCAAATCTAAAACCTAACATAATGTATTCTTTTCCACAAGTCCTATTTTGATTGGTAACACCACAGTTCCTTTAGAAGTGTGTAGGGGAAAAAGGGAGACTAGGTTAACATGCCCTAATCCCACCTTTTGACACACATTACGGAATACGAAAGAGCCTAGAGGTATCACACAATTGGCTACTTCTTTTTGTGAAAGAGAGAGCCATGGGCTACCTATTAGGATTTCTATTCCTTTGTTGAAATTGAAAGTTAAAATGATGCAAGTTCAAGTCCTAATCCCAAAATGCATGTATGAACTAACAACAAGATTACAGAATTGAGATTAAACAATGAATAGCTGTAAACACAAGGACAAAACAAGAATGCAGATGCGTACTTGGAGTCAAAATATGATCGAAAATGTTTGGGACGGGGGCACGGGCGCCACTGTCCTGATACTGTGCCGGAAACTGCTCTCGAAACTGCTGTCTTGCACTCTGGAAACTGTCGGAAATGTTGTCTGTCAGGAGGACCAGGGCGCCCAGCGCCTCTGTCCCAGGGACCAGGGTGCCCAACGCCCCTGTCCTGGCAGGACCAGGGCACCCCACGCCCCTGTCCAGGTCTTCTGCTCTGCAATTTGGTGTGGAGTGCTGTCTCGACTTGCTTTTCCCGGATCTGTAACCTGTGGCGTCGTCCGAGTCTCGAAACCTGCACTTATATCTAAAAAGGGTATGTGGGCAGCTATATAGGGTTTTGCCTTAGTCAAACCCCTGCTTCAGTGATTTCCACCTCCACAAATAGCTAAGTTGTATTGTAATATGTATTGTGTGTGCAGATCTTGTGTGTGTGCAAGATCCTAAAATGCAAGTAAGAAAACTAGAGCAACCTAGAAAGTAAACCCTAATTGCTTGTAAATGATAATGTAAATGCTCTAAATCAAGATGCAAAGTGATCTAAAGCATGAATAAGTGATGTATTGAAGCTTATGCAAAGACATGAAAACAACATGAAATCATACCCAACCCTCAAGGGAGGGGTACAAGCCAATCTTCAGTCAGTAATCTCCTATTGTTCTTCAATGCCTTCCAAGCCCTAAATGGATGAATGAAATTGATAAAATGCTTGATAGAGGGATGTTGAATGTTGTTGAAGTCTTCAAGATCTGCTCTTTCGCTGCATATGAGGTTCCTGAAAACAAAATTCGGATCCTTTCAAATGAAGAAAGAGAGCTCTTATGTATGAAACCCTAGGTCATAATTTCATCTTTTGGCCGACCTAGAGATTGAATATCTCGCCAATTTCTTGGGGTTAGGCTTTATTTTATGATTGGATTGTGCTCCTAAAATTTCGAGAAAAATGTCCGGGACCATGTGCACTCCGGGCGCCACGGTCCCGACAACTTTTCACCAAATTTTCAGGGCCGTCGGATATGATGATTTTAGAGAGAATCCCGAAGTTACAGGTGATTTCGAGATGTTTTGACCCCCGAAACCAAGCCCCCAAGTTCAAAATAGGACTTAATTAGGGTTTTTGATTGAATGATGTATTGGAGGAATAAAATGAAAAGGGCACACTTTAACGAAAGGGCCCAACTTTATGATGTAGAGGACGATGAAATAGGACCTTAGACCTAATTAATTTGATTAATTAAGTGCTAAAGGAGAAATGCAATGGAAAATGTAAAATGCACCAAAGCAGGTGCTAAACTAGGTGTGAAATTGTACCACCATAGCAAGTGCGTACAATTTACGACGCTACAAGAAGAACACTCTGCTTCATCATAAGCCTTAATAGTTATTTTCTTCTTTGGATCTACTACATTTTCTGAATATCCCAAAGCTTTTATTAAACTTAATGCACAAATGTTTAAGCCCGCTCCACCATCTATGAGTACGCGTTTGACACGAGTTTTATTAATGGTGACTTCAACATGTAAAGGAGCATTTTGAGGATGTTGCAAGGACGCGTCATCATTTTCAGAAAATGATAAGCAATGAGGGGCTATAAGGTGTCCCTCCATGTTTTGGAACTGATCCACATCCAAGTCTTTTGAAACTGTTATTTCTACTAAAGCTTTTTCCAAAATTTCCTTATGCATAGGTGAAACTTTGAGAAGTTCCAAAATTGATATTTGAGCGGGTATTCTCTATAATTTCTCTACTAAATTGTATTGTTGTGAAGTGGATGTTGAGTCTTTTTTTATACCCGGAAAGGTGACCTTCACTTTGCTTCTCATAATGACATTTATTGGCTCTAAAGGTGGATTATCTTTAACAATGATGACATTTACCACATCATCATATGTATAAGTGTAGTTCACTTTGGATTTTCCTTTATCATCTTTTAATTGGGATTGTTCACCTTTGTCATAATTCGGAAGTGGAGTTTTGAAAGCTAGGTATGATTCATTTGTCTTATGGATATCCACTGTGATAGTTCCATTATCTATTAGATCTTGGATAAGGTGTTTCAATCTCTGACAATCATTTGTTTGGAGTCCTTTATTTTGATTGTAATTACAAAAATGATTGTCATTCCACCAATTAGGCTTGACTTGTGGTTCATAACTTCTTGCTTCTGGTAAAACAATTACTTTGTTTGTAAGAAGAGTTTTTAAAGCTGATTCCAATGGTTCTCCAATGTTTGTGAATTTCCTGCGAGGATTGGAGAAGAAAGACTTGGTTTTATTGCTTTCTTGATTGTTATTGTTTGGGATTTGACTTGATAGATTAAAAATTGGTTGTTGTTTTGTAGCACTATTGTCATCGTTTCCTCCGTTGATGACATTCCTATTCTTTGACTATAACTTGGGTTTGTCATTATTGCCATTGTTGTTGTTGTTGTTGTTGTTGTTGTAAGAATTATTGTAAATTTTAGCTCTCCTTTTTTTACCATCGCGTTTTCTATTTTCAGACCATTCTCAATCATCTTGGCAAAGGAGGGAGGACATTGCATTTTTAGTCGATAACTCATTTCACTAATAAGATTATCAATGAATATGTCCATCTTTTCTTGATCAGGTACATCTCTTGGATACCTATTAAACATCCATTTCCATCGCTACAAGAAGATCATAAAAGATTCACCATTCTTTTGTTTAGCATTGCATAAATCCTGCATTGTTATGTCATTCCTTACATTGTAGGAGTATTGTGAAATAAATCTATTCATGAGTTCTTCAAAATATTTGATTCTGGATGGTAATCTTGAAAACCATTCCATTGATTGTCCATTTAAACTCCTAGGGAAAAGACGCATCAGGTAAGTTTCGTCATGTGTAAATTCCATACCCATAGTACAAAACTCCCTAATGTGATCCTGAGGATCAAATTTTCCATCATACTTGTCATATTTAGGGATCTCGCAATGCTGTGGAAATGGTACCATATTCAAATTTTTATCGAAAGGATATGGGTAGATATCTTCCAATGAATAATTCTTGGAGCTTGCCCCATTTTGCATATCTTGTATCTGTTGTTGTAGAGTTTGCATTTGTTGAGTAAGGTTTGACAATGGATTATCCATATAGTTTCTCCTTATTTCTTCATAAGTTCTTTTATCACTACATTCTCTTCTTGTGTCATCATGTTCTTTTCTTGTCTCTTCATGAATTTCTTTGTTTACATCTTTGTTATGTGGATCATCTGTGTTTTGGGTGTTACTTGCCTCCGCGTCTTGTTTCATGATTTCTATGTTAAAGTCTTGTGGCAATTTAGCTCATGATTTTGCCAACATCAAAAGATATTTCTCTTTTTGTTTTGCCAATAATGTTTCCATTAGTCTATCAAATTTGAAATCTTTTTCTAGGTCTCTAATGGTGTTATTGACCACTTCTTCGTCAACAGCGGTATACCCACAAGTTTGGAATATCGGATTATCTTCTTCCTCCATTTATTTTTGTTGTTTTCTAAGTTGTTCGTATTGAGCTCTAGTCCAAATTGGCATGTGATTGTTTCAATTTTATTTTTTTGAAGTTTCCAAAGGACAACTCAATAAGTGATTATTGGTTTAGGAAGATATGCTTTGTTGATTTTACCACTATTGTTTGTTCATTGTGATAAAGCGTCTCTTTGTTGAAAAGAACGTCCTTTCAAAATTTCTCGGTCAAACTCTGTCCCGTAGCCACATAAATAGTGACGAAAATGGTGTAGGAATGTCCTATGTTTTAATAAGATCTTGCGATTGATATACAAGAATATTATTCTTTTCTGAGTAGCTTTATAATTGGGTTTTCTTTTCTTAAGGCGATACTTAAAAGTCATATAAGCATCTGATAGTTTACAAGTTTGTTTGATTCCAAAGTTGGTGCAATTTTGATTTTGATATGACCTAGGTTCAAAATAGGAAAGATATATCCAAGATAATGAACACAAGATGAATTGATCAAGCTTCGTGATAGAGGATTTGATATATCCTGATGAGAAACTTGAAAATGATGTTTATTTTTGCACTTAAAATGTTTGAATCAATAGCTTGTTGAATGTTTATGCTTATGGAAACCTTTCAGAAATAGCTTGTTGGATTAGTGACCTAGTTATTGAACTAGTTTGAAAATGTGTGATAGTTTAGAGACAATTCTACTCAAGAAGTGTTTTGATAGTGATGTTGAAATTTTGGTTTGATATGCTTTTTTAGATGCGAAAAAGCCTTTGTGCTAACTCTTGTGGAAAAGAGTGTTAACTTATGGGATAAAAGCACTATTTTGTTGCTTGAAAGCGCTATTCTGATTATGTTTCAAGGATTTTTCTCAAATCCTTCAGCAAGTTGTTGGATTTTCGCTCATTTTTAGATGATGATTTTCTTCAATTTTTTACCATTTTGAACATGTCATGGACATAGAAGACACAATTTTTTTGAAAAACAAAATGCATAAGCAAGTACAAATCCTATGGCAGGCTGAGACAATAATTGTTGAATCTCACATGGGGTTTCCCCCAAGGCTACGCTATTCAAAGAGGATATTTAGATGAGTATGTGTACAAAGATGGTGGTCAGAAAAGTGGACACCACCCAAAAAAAACATGAAAAAACAAGCAATGCATACGTGGTTCTAAAATTTGAATTCACCACGTATGTGCTTAGGTTTGTTGTTCCCGAGCCTAGAGAAGGTAGCGCGTACGCACTGCTTTTAGGGAAAGTAGCGTGTACGTGCTACCTCTAGGAAAATGAGTGCATACGTGATACTTATAGGAAAATGAGAGCGTACGTGCTAATAATCCCAAGAGAACTGCGTATGCGGTGCCTGTCAAAAAAAGTTAAAAAAGAAAAACTGGGTCTTATTTTCCCGTGAATAGTGCATTTTTACTTTGTTTTTTCTTCATTTTTTCTCCTAAACCACAAATGGGGTGCTAGATTTCTCCTCCAGACTATGGATCAAGGTTAGTTTTTGTTTATTTTCATCTTTCTTTCCCATTTGTTCAATTTGTTTTACATTTTGAATTTAATTTCATTAATTTTGATTAGGTTTTTTCATTTTTTGTTTCAAAAACCAGATTCTTCTAATCCACAACAAGAACAACCAAATGCACCTCCTGAAAACCCACAAGATACACCCCCAATTCCTCCTTTTGACCGCACACCCAAAACACAGGAGCAATTAATTAATCAGCTAGGACAAAATACGTCTAAAATCAATAGACTGATTGTTAAATTGAAAACATCTAAACTTGAACATCACCAATCCCTCGCCACTAGCCTAGAAACATTAGCTAGTGGTGCCATAGTTGTTTCCGCACAAATTACCAAATGGGGAAGCTTTAGGGATAGGTGTCATCAATTCTATGCTGATGGGCTATCATATGAGGGAGTAAAAAATAAAAATATTAGTAAACAACAAATATGTGCCCTTTTCATTGATCCCAAAACTGGTCAGCCATTATCTCTTAATGCAAAGAGGTTTCCCATACATTGGTGTACCAATGTGCAGATGAAGAATCTTTTTTGGCAGAGGTGGTGAATGGTCTTTGATGATCCTCCTTGTAATAATTATGAGGTGCCATTATATTTTTTGAGAAAAGTATATTGTGAGTTTGTGCTCAATGTGTGCCCAAACTATTTTGACATGAGAGAGTTCCGTGGTAGAGGTGGTGGCTCTGCCCAAGATAGACCTGGAGCCCATAAGCGATTACCCACGGAGAGTCACCGCCCCCTAGCACCCAAACCCAAGGTGCATCAGGTTGTCCCAGTAGAGCTGAAAGAGTCGATGGAGCTACAGACTCTTCAAGTGGCCACAATGTTTACTGGTGCTATCATCCAGCATGGGACGTCGTTAGCACACCCTATTGTATGGAATGATGAGCCATTAGGTGGCGATAGAGAGCCCATCCAACATGTGTGTTTCAATTGCTTAGGGATAGATGATTTAGCTGGTGTAGATGGATCCTCATCTCATTTGTGCATGATTTGCGGGAGTAGATGTCAGGCCCGCATGGCTGAGGATTTCACGCTAACAGATGAGTTGATGAACATGGTGTTTGCCCATGAGCGACAGACACAGGTGTGTTGATTTGAATTCATTACATTTAATTTATCAGTCACTTTAAATTTGTAATTAAATAAATGAATTTTCATTTATACATTGATTTAAATTGAGACAAATAATATGCATTTCAAGATGCAACAATGGTATCTCATACTCCTCCCCCAATTACTATAGCTGCAACTTCGATGCCTAAGGTATAAATTTTGTAACATGTTAAAATAGAATAATACACCTTGAATTCAAAAAAATACGAGATATACTATCTTTAATGCTTGGTCCAATTTTTGGTTTTGTAGGTGTTGACAGGGGACCAAATCTCCCAGATTGATGACATCACGCTCTCGGTGATCGATTTTGGCCTACAAGGCTATACGGTATCATATTTTGTACAACCCTTTTTATGTATTTTTTTGATGGAATATGCAAGTCATTTCATTTTAGATTTTTAAAATTATGTTTAATTTATTATCTTGTTGGTAAACAAATTTGTCACTGCAGTCATTTACGTAAAGCTGACCCTGTTTGCCCGATGAGCAATGACAAACGTTCCAACAGTTGGAGATATCGTTATGTGAAACACGATCTTCCTCTACGTTTGAGAGGGGCAGCTCCCTCGTATGATAGGGGTGTTTAGGATTTTCATGTACTTTTAACTTGAAAGTACATAAAGGAGAAAACATAGAACATAAACAAGATTAATAACAGAAACCCTACTAGAAGACACACAAATAACAAGTAGGGTTCCATAAATGATAACAATCACAAAAGGGGTTACCACCAAAAAGGTTAGTCATGCAACAATGATGAAAGAAGTACAATAAACCCTGACACACGAAGAGATAGGTTGTACTAGCACATGCAAGTCAAGATACCATGAAATGATGTGTTTCATCAATGGATTTCACCAATACATAAAGGGATTACTAATTTAACATACGAGAAATTAGCAACAATAACTCATGAATACATTCAAGACACACAAACTCAATGCATTCTTCATTATTCTTTTTGAAAAATATACAAGTTCAAAAAAACCCCTTAGAATAAAGGTATGAATATCAAAACATGTTGCTTAGATTCTCTACAAAATTTTGCAGAGTTTTCCCTCTCTGTCAGAGTCTCCCTTTACATTACAAATAGCCTTGTATTTATAGGCTTCCCAGAATAACCACATTAGTAACTAACTTTAATCTTGGGTTAATAACTAACTCTTTTCTGCGTGAATTTCAATGAGTTAATAACTTACCCACTTATGCGTAGAAAAAGTCAATTTCCTAACCTTTGGTTACAATAAGCGACATAAGTCACTTTTTACAAAAAGAACTTGAAATTTTATAATTTTGATGAAAAACAAAGTAATAAGTTATGTTGAGGTACTTCTTTGTCTTCATCCACTTCATTTGGACTTTCAAGATGTCTTTCCAAATGTTCAATGCATTCATCTTTTAATCCTTTGACATTTTGCACAATAACTTCAACGTCTTCTTTGAAAAATTTCAAGCGCCTTTTCAAATCTGCACCGTGAGACCACGAGACCACAATTTCTTTGAGGTATTCTATCCAACGGTTTACGTGCCTTGACTACATTTTCATCTCTTGAAATATTGTAAACCCTTTTCATCAAATTGAATTTACATTTGTCGTTTTGTATTTGCTAGATATTTTCTAAAGTCTTTGTTGCAAATCTCGCAAACATTGCATTCCATGAGATTACATCTCTTTCAAGGCATTCTGTCAAACACAACGTTCATGCTCTAATTCAAATCTCCCATTTTGACAAAGGTAGAGAAGGACGCTGAGAAATAATTTGGCTTTCTACCTGCCAATTGCATTTGCTCTAAGTTTTGAATGTGTGAATCTTACAATCATTCCATGTCATGAGATGACATGGATCTGAGGAACTTTGTCAAACATTTCACTTGCCTTGTCTGTGCTTCCATGGTTTGCATTTATGTCTATGGTGATTCTTTCAAACAACTACAAAGAAATAATGTTGCCTCCACGATCTGCAGCATATGACATTTTGTCAAACATGTCATGTCGTGAGATGACATCAATTTGAGGCATTCGATCAAACAATTTGCATGTACGTCGCTGCTTTGATGGATGTAATACCGCGTTTCAAAATCCATTTTGTGGATATCCTGCAATCATCGCGTTTCATGAGACCATATTTCTGCGATCAAAACATGCCATGAGATGACGTTTCTTTGAGGAATTTTGTCAAACTGTTGGCGTGCTTGTGCATTCCCTGTGCTCCCACAATGCATTCATGTCTGCCATGATATTCCATCAAAAATTTCATGTGCCACGTCAATACTTCCATGGTTTGCATCTGCCAGGTGACATAATCCTTGGTGGCGACTTGTCAAATAGTAAATGCCTTGTTTATGTTTGCATTATCACATGAAACGTGGTGATCTACTAAAACAATTTATGTATATTTCCTCAAAGCAGCAGCTATGCCTCCATATTCTGTATACCAATCATTCCAAGCAACTGTAACCCCATGCCTGACAAAGTTCTTTGATCCTCTGTGCTATGATGAATGTCATGGCAGATTTACTCAACCTCAGCTATAGACATTCATTCAGACATTCTGACAAATGGTTCGTAGTATCTATGCCTTCCACATTTCACATCCATATTCACATTTCAGGTATGTCCATGCTCCCTTCAATGCATTGATGAATGGTCATAATCCTGCTACTTGAAGCTTTCTTTTCCTTTCTTTTTTTCTTTTTTAAACTCTTATGAAAAAGGGTTAAGAATGCTCATTTTTTGAGCATTTCTAAACTTCCTGGCAAAGTGGGACCTGCAAGGTTACGAAATGAGGTTAGAAATGCTCAAAAAATGAGAATTTATAACCTTTTTATTTAAGGTTAGAAATACGGGTTAGAAATGCTCAAAAAGTAAGCATTTCTAACCTTTATGACAAAGGGTTGAGAAAAGAGGTTAAGAATGCTCAAAAAGTGTGCATTTCTAACCTTCTGCTTCAACGAACTATCCTTTAGACCCTGGAAACCATTGATCTCCAAGAGGAATCAAGGAAGAATGTAACTGATGTTTTAAGACAACTTTTTTATCGCAATTGACCAGACATATTGAAATAATTTAAAATATTAAATTATTATTTGAGAAATAATTTAAATATTTTAAATTTATCACTTTGGCTGGAGAAAATGACATAACTTTCAAACGGTAGGGAGTTAGGTCCTGCAATTCAAACTACACATCAATGGAAGGGAAATAGGTTCACACTATTATTTACACCTCATGACGAAGCCTAGGATGAGATATTTTAATCATTTTGGGGCAACAGACACCAAAAATTGAAAGTTTAAAATATGATAAATTATGAACTGGGTTCAAGTGAAACTTGGCCATGTGATACAAAATGACGCTTAGATTCTGACTGTCAATTGATTTCCCTCAATTTGTGATAATTCTAAAAAATCTTTCATTTTTTATATTTTGACTAGTAATGACCTTGGACAACGTGCTCATTACTTACGCATAAACACTCATTGGACCTTTACTCGACATTGAGATTGATTTGAAATTTAAATTTTAGGTATGCCAAATATGGGGGCAACATATCTGTACTAATATCTCAAGTTAATTTTGTTTTTTAGGGTACCCCCTCCGCGTCTAGGGCTCATCCTAAGAAAATAAATTCCTCGAAGACGCCAAAACATGGGAAAGGTAATTCAACACATTTTTAGTTGTACAATTATTTGAAAAGGTTGAAATCAAGTATTAGTTGGGGTTTGTAGATTGATTAGTGTTTTTTGTCTATTTTACATGTACAACGACCATTGAGCTATGTGGATTTTTAGTTGTACAATTATTTGAAAAGGTTGAAATCAAGTATTAGTTGGGGTTTGTAGATTGATTAGTGTTTTTTGTCTATTTTACATGTACAACGACCATTGAGCTATGTGGATTTTTTGAATGCACCTGATTCGCCCATGGATCAAGAGAGGGCGGAGGTATGTATGTCTAATTTATTTTCTTGATTTCATGATTATATGCACGTGTACATGTGAACTTGTGATATATTATAATTTTATAATTTTTTCATATAGGAAATATCCATACCTATTTCATCAATGGCGAACCCTCCTTCATGCACTGGAGAGGCATCTCAGGATCTGGTACACTTTTGTTTGATATGTAAAATTAATTGTTTTTAACCTACAATACTTATCATTATATTAATTTTATTTAATCTTTGAACATTTTTTGTATAGGTAATAGCGACAGTTTCTCCATCGATGGTGAGCCATTCTCTGTCCATTGGAGAAGCATCTCAGGCACAGGTACGTCATTGTTCTCTATATTATAGATTTTAAGTGTTTTTGATATATTTATGTTAGTACATTGTATTAATTGTACATTTAATCTACAATAGACCCCTTCACGGTACGACCATAACGTGGATCCATTTAAGTATGTCTTCAAGAAAACTCCTAAGAGTGACAAGGAGAGGAGAGCGAAGACATTAGCTCCTAGATCAGCTGATGAGGTAATCTACATTTCAATTGCAAAGAAATTATAGTTAAATGCATAGTTATGTTGTTAATTGTGAACTATTTTCTACAAAAGAATTCTTACTTGGCTTTTGAATTGTGGTTTTGCAGCCATCTACAGAGCCACGTACTGCATCAAAGAGGCTTGATTTTGATGATCCACCACAAGTTTAGGATCATATAGTGTTAGTTTTGGTCATAGAATGACCAATACATGTAGATATATTCTACATTTTTATTGTATATCGATTTGGACATGGCATATGCCACATTTTTGTAATACTTGTATTGACTTGGTAGACATGCCTTTTTTTATATATATAAATGTCGATATTCGATCCAATAAATGTGTACTGAGTTCATTATTTTGTATTAGTTGTATTTTGTGGTTGTCCTTTTATAAATTTAATTGATCATTTGCCTATGTAATCAACAATATGAATATAAACAACAAAAATATATGATATAAAACATTGTAATCGTGGAATATGATTTGATAAAATTTCTAAAATGTTGAATTAACCCTACAAAACTCCTTGTATTCAGTTCATTATTGTGTATTTGTTGTATTTGGTGGCTTCCTTTTATAAATTTAAATTAATATTTGCATATGTAATCAACAATATGAATATAAACATGTGTTTGGTGCGAGAGCACCCTCACACTCGCAATGGTCAATTTTTGTTCATCATGTGCACAAACCGACGTCACGAGTGCGTCTGGGTGGGCAAGTTTACACTAGGTATGCCCCTGTCGTGCATCCCAAAGTGCTAGAACATCGAGAGTCATACCATACCGATGCGATTTCTCAAGTGCCCTAAGTCCAAAAAATTGTCAAAATTTGACAGACTGTTTCTTCAAATCCAAAACATATATGGTTGATCTGTTTGAACCCGTGGGGATGCGTGAGGCTCCTCTATAATGGCCTATCTTGGTTTTTGATGACTCGAAGCCATTTTCAATTGGTAGCATTTTTTTGCCTGCTGCAAAAACCGTCAGTTGCATGCAATGCAAAGTTGCAAGATTGGCTAGAATTGATTCAGTTCGTCGTGTACACAATCCAACATCACGAGTGTGTTTGGGTGGATAGGTTTACGCTAGGCATTCCCCTTTTGTGCATCCTAAAGCGCTGAAACGTCGAGAGTCATACCGTACCGAGGCGATCTCTCAAGTGCCATGAGTCCAAAAAATTATCAAAATTTGACGGACTATTTCTTCCAATCCAGGATACATATGGTCGATCCGTTTGAACCCGTGGGGTCACGTGAGGAACCTCTACAATGGCCTATCTCAGTTTTTGATGACTCAAAGGCATTTTCAATTGGTAGCATTTTTTCGCCTGCTGCAAAAACTGTTAGTTGCATGCAATGCAAAGTTGCAAGATTAGCTAGAATTGATTCGGTTTGTTGTGTGCACAAACCGATGTCATGAGCGTGTTCAGGTGGGTAGGTTTACACTAGGCATGCCCCTCTCGTGCATCCCAAAGTGCCAGAACGTCGAGAGTCATACCGTACAGGGACGATCTCTCAAGTGCCCTGAGTCCAAAAAATTGTCAAAATTTGATGGACTGTTTCTTCCAATCTAGGACACATATGGTCGATTCGTTTGAACTCATGGGGTCACATGAGTATCCTCTACAATGGCCTATCTCATTTTTTTACGACTCAAAGCCATTTTCAATTGGTAGCATTTTTTCGCTTGCTACAAAACCCGTCAGTTGCATGCAATGCAAAGTTGCGATATTGGCTAGAATTGATTCGGTTCATCGTGTGAATAAACCAACATCACGATAATGTCTAGGTGGGAAGGATTATGCTAGGCATGCCCCTCTCATGCATCCCAAAGCGTCAGAACGTCGAGAGTCATATCGTACCGGGGCAATCTCTCAAGTGCCATGAGTCCAAAAAATTGTCAAAATTTGACGGACTGTTTCTTCCAATCCAGAACACATATGGTCGATCCGTTTGAAACTGTGGGGTTGCGTGAGGCTCCTCTACAATGGACTATCTTGGTTTTTGACGACTCGAAGCCATTTTCAATTGGTAGCATTTTTTTGCCTGCTACAAAAACCGTCAGTTACATGCAATGCAAAGTTGCAAGATTGGCTAGAATTGATTCGGTTTGTCGTGTGCACAAAATGACATCATGAGAGCATCCGGGTGGGAAATTTTACGCTAGGCATGCCCCTCTTGTGCATCCCAAAGTGTCGAAACATTGAGAGTCATACGGTACCAGGGGGATCTCTTAAGTGTCATGAGTCCAAAAAATTGTCAAAATTTGACAGACTGTTTCTTCAAATCTAGGACACATATGGTCAATCCATTTGAACTGGTGGGGTCACGTGAGACTCCTCTATAATGGGCTATCTCATTTTTTGATGACTCAAAGCCATTTTCAATTGGTAGCATTTTTTTGCCTACTGCAAAAACTGTCAGTTGCATGCAATGCAAAGTTGCAGGATTGGCTACAATTGATTCGGTTCATCATGTGAACAAACTGACATTGTGAGTGCATCTAGGTGGGAAGTTTTACGCTAGGCATGCCCCTTTCATGCATCCCAAAGCATCGAAACATCGAGAGTCATACCATACTGGGGCGATCTCTCAAGTGCCTTGAGTCCAAAAAATTGTCAAAATTTGACGAATTGTTTCTTCAAATCTAGGACATATATGGTCAATATGTTTCAACTTGTGGGGTTGCGTGAGGCTCCTCTACAATGGCATATCTCGATTTTTGATGACTCGAAGCCATTTTCAATTGGTAGCATTTTTTTGCCTACTGCAAAAACCATCAATTGCATGCAATGCAAAGTTGCAGGATTGGCTACAATTGATTCAGTTCATCGTGTGCACAAACCGATGTCGTGAGCGCATCCGGGTGGGAAATTTTACTCTAGGAACTCCCTTGTCATGCATCCCAAAGCATCGAAACGTCGAGAGTCATACCATACCGGTGCGATCTCTCAAGTGCCTTGAGTCTAAAAAATTGTCAAAATTTGACAGACTGTTTCTTCAAATATAGGACACATATGGTCGATCCGTTTGAACCTGTAGGGTCGTGTGAGGCTCCTCTACAATGAACTATCTCATTTTCTGACGACTCGGAGCCATTTTCAATTGGTAGCATTTGTTCACCTGATGCAAAAACTGTTAGTTGCATGCAATGCAAAGTTGTAGGATTGGCTACAATTGATTTGGTTCGTCGTGTGCACAAAATAATGTCGCGAGCGCATTTGGGTGGGTAGGTTTATGCTAGGAATACCCCTGTCGTTCATCCCAAAGCGTCGGAACATCGAGAGTCATACCATACCGGTGAGATCTCTCAAGTGCCCTGAGTCCAAAAAATTATCAAAATTTGACGGACTGTTTCTTCAAATCCAGGACACATATGGTCGATCCGTTTGAACCTGTGGGGTCACGTGAGGCTCCTCTACAATGTCCCATCTCAGTTTTTGATGACTCAAAGGCATTCTCAATTGGTAGCATTTTTCCCCTGCTGCAATAGTCGTCAGTTGCATGCAATGCAAAGTTGCAGAATTGGCTAGAATTGATTTGGTTCGTTGTGTGCACAAACTAACATCACAAGCGCATTCGGGTGGGCATTTTTATGCTAGGCATGCCCCTATTATGCATATCAAAGTGCTAGAACATCGAGAGTCATACCCTACCGATGCAATGTAGAAGTTGCTTGACAACTTTTTTGACAATTTCTTTACAACAATGACAATTTTTGCTCAAATTGTATCTAGTCTCAATCTATGACCACTATGACCCGATAATGACTCAAATAATTCTCCATGATTATAAAAGAATCAAGAATGCTTGTGATTGACCAAGGACACATCACATATACTCAAAACATAGTCACAAAACATTGACACACAAAATAGTCACAAAACATTGTCACATATTATTCAAAAATTTGCCTAAAATCAGCTCTTGGCTATTTCATTATACAAAAAAATATCTTACAAATCATCTCATGGGCTTTTATACAAAATTTGGCATTACGATATGTGCGATTCAGCTCATCACCACTTTAATATACAAATCATCTCATGTGCTTTTATACAAAATTTGGCATTAAAATATGTGCGATTCAGCTCATTGCTATTTTAATATACAAAATTTGGCATGTACATATGTACAAATCAGCTCATTGCCATTTAAATATACATAATTATGCCCCTAAACATGTAAAATTCATCTCATGGGCATTTATATATACAAAAAATGAATATAGAACAATTCGTCGACGATTTATACAAAATTCTCAAAATCATTCTACTTTGAATCGTAGAATCAATCAAGTGAGCCTTCAGGATCAACTCTAACCCGTATTGTGTCAAGTATTGCCTCGTGGTCAGATTCACGAACTTTCCATAAAATCTTGTTATGAGGTCTACCATGATACTTCGTCAAATGAATATTTGTTGCAACAACAAAGTTAGAGAAATGAAGAATATGTTTGTCTGTTTCAAAGTCCTCAAACAACCAAACATCATAATTCTTGATAGGGTATCTCTGAAGCCATGTTCCTGTCACGACAACAGACCCTATTGGGTACTCAATACCCTCTCCGTCAATGATTGTTGTTGTCAATTTTCTTTTTGGCTCAACACAACGACACAAATAGTAATTTGTTCCTTCTTCATTGTTCTCTTCTGCAACAATTGCATACACATGACCTGCATTTTATAAAGTGTTAATTAATACCAAAAAGAATACTTGCAAAAAAATTAACTCAAAAAATCATCTAAATCCACTAGGTTGGATACATGGTCAAAATCCACTGATGTCTCCATCTAGCTCAATTGTAGTGCTTTGGGAATTTGATATGAATCAATGGGAACCAACGATCTACAAGACCATTTGTCAACCCACGCTTGTGATTCACATTCTTCCCACAAACAATACATGCATGAAGAGAAAAAGCATACCATCTGTCTCGTATAAATTACAAGTGAACTTGAATTTGAACTCATAAATGAGTGCATGTCACTCGATCTTGCAACTGTACAACAATCTAGATAGTTTTCAATGTTAGATTCAGTGATCAACCAAAAATATCTATGAACCATTGACATACCTAGATTACCTAGACCCATCGTAGACTTACACCATCGCACAATTGTTTCTGCATCTATCAACTCAGCACCACCTTCGTACTTCAATTCTTCTCTAGCTAGGGCTCTTTTCACACATGGTCATGCACCATCGTGCTCTCCCTTACCATGTCCAGCCTTAGTGAAATTCTAAAAATGTTGTACACTGCTTGTCATATGCATCCTTGTCAACCAATAAAATATCCTTGCATTCTTGAATTGTGCGGTGCAATTATCTGACCATATTAAGTGTCAGTTGTATCGTATGTTCCTTTCCCTTAAACTATCATAGAAAACTTTAAAGCATCCTTGTACAAACTCCGATGAATGAGTACAATCATCACTTATGTAGAAGTGATACTCTCTTACAACCTTTCTATCCTCCTCTGTGCTATCATCTGCATGCATGAATGCTATGTGTACAAAAATAGAAACTTGTGTAGAGTGATAATACATAGATTGCACTTCATTTTGAGGTTCTAGTGTATAATTTTCAGCAAAATCAATGATAGAGACAACGGTGCCAAGAGGAAATGTGTCCTCACATAACTTTAATTGCTCATCTAACAATCGAGCTCTATGTGTATGCATTATGTACTCATAAACTAGTTTCTCTTGAAACATTTTCATAAATTCAGCTACACATATATCATTTTTCACTAGCTCACATCTCTTCAAATCTTTTCCATCTTTAACTCCATATGTGACTGTCTTGTATTTTCCAAAAGAAACTAGTTTCGTACCAATTTCATGTGTTCTCTCCAAATGTACGTATCTTGGTAAACGTTGCAAACCACCACATATAGCACAAGAACCTTCCAAACAAGGCATCTTATAATAAATGCAACCATCATGTCTATTACATAGCACACTTGAAATAAATTCTCTTACCGATTAAGAGGTGCTTGTAGATTGCATTCCTGCAAAACATCGTTAGTGTGCAAAGTAGAACAAATATGATGAAAAATATCATAGTGCATGGAAAATTCAATATGCATCCTACAACAACACGTGGTGCATACATGATTAATCTTAATATAAAAAAGGTTTTGTCATTTCAAAAAATATTTGAGAAATTCTTATTTGAGGAAATTTTTGAAAGAATCTTTCATAAAATTTAGTTTGAGTAATATCCAAATAGTGTTTGGCATGTGGCTCATGATTTTTAGACCCAATTCGCCTTCTAACAACATCTCTTTGGTTGGGCGAAACTCTTGTGTTGTCATGCCAAAAATTTTCAATTAATGTTCTTAGTGCATCAACAACAACCTTGTCTTTGCGTGATAGTCTACACGAGAATGGCCAAAGAGAATTATTGTTAGGTTCCTCTATTTTTTCTTGCCTCTTTAATGCATTACTTAATGTTGTTCTACTAACATTTAATGACTTACTTGTTTTGCTTATCAAATAATCTTTTTTTATTTTCTTGCTCATTATGGTTGATGTAATGACACGTCGAGTAGCATTAGAATATTTAGTACGTGATTTTGAACCAATAGCTTGATATGCATCAAATAGATTTCTCACTAGTTCTTTCACTGTTACTTTCAGATGATCTTAGGCCTAGAATTTTCACTGTCTCTCTAAAATTCAAATTTTTAATCATTTGAACAATTAATTGACATCTTGTGGTTTGATTTAAGTTTTCAAAATAGTTTTTCCATATTTTTTTAACCATTATCCTACAAGTTCATTCATTCATTTTATTGGGCATTGGCTTCAATATATTCTCATCAATGTCAATTAGATACTTTGGTTTCCTACGAATGATTCTAGGAGGTGTTAACATTGGTACATTATGTACATTCAATTCATCAAATAGAGAAGGTGTATGTTCATCATTTAATTGATTATTCAATGCGATATCTTCTTCAATTGCATTAGGTTCATATGGTAAATCAAATGTCTCTTCTTCAATTGCATTAGGTGCATTATGTTCATTTGGTAAATCAAGTTGAGATGTTGAGGATGACATACCTTCTTCTCCCATTGTTCTTATCGCATGCAATTTCTTCATACATTGTCTTTGTCTTTCCTTTTCAACCTCTTGTTGTTCCATCATTCCTCGCTTGTTCTTTCCCATGGTTGATATCAGTTGTCCTAAATAGAATCATATTACATATATATATATATGTAAACAAAAGTTCACAAACAAACAAATAACCATAAATATGCATCTTATCACTATTTTTTGGAATCAAACTATTAAACAATCACAATACTATTGACAAAACTAATAAGGACAACAATTCAATTATTTGAAATCATGCAAAAACAAAAAATTCATTACCTCTATGTATAAAACAGTGATAGAAGTGTAGACACAGTTCCAGTGGGACCTTCAATGACCTCAAAAACTTCTTTTGAGGCCGCTGAGGCTCTTGGGCAACTAAAACTATGTTTATGTACTGCGTACGCACTACATTAATAACCGCGTATGCATTGTTAGTCCATAAAATGTTGGCAAGTCCAATGGTATTTTTTTTTTTCATTTTGTACTAATAAGTAGCGTGCATGCACTCCTAAGCCTAAAAAATGTTATCGCAGGGTAGCGAATAATGGGCTTGTTGGCATTTTGATGATGTTTTGATTGTCATTGATGGACACACACTTTCTTGATGTATGAGTTATGCTCAATCTGTAATTGTTCCAACCGGTATTGTGTATTGTGTATTATAGTCTTTAGACTATCTGTGGTTTGCAGAAGATGTTTACCAGTCACAGATTGACTGAAGACCCAAGTGGTATGAAGACCCTAAGTGGTTCAAGGATCTCAAGCGGTACGAAGGACTCAAGCGGTGGTTAACATTTTCCAGTCTTCATTTTTGACAACCGGTAATCGGTATATTGTATTAACCGGTATTACTCTGTGCTGAGTTACCAACTGCTATTTTTGTAATGTGTGATTAGTTATCATCCACCGACACTTTGGCGGTGATTTTGTGTCGTGTTACCAAATGTGTCTAGATGCACTGAACCTAGGAACTTGTAGTCTAATCCTATTAGACCGACATGAAATCAAATTCCTTTATAAGGACATCATGTCTAGGGTTTGCATGTATGATGTATGAGAGATAGATTAGAAAAGGTTATGTGCGATCTTTACAAAAAATATTAAGTCTGTGTGAAGAGATAGAGTGCGAAGATATTGAAGACTAAAGTAATGCTGAAATGCATTAACAATGAGCTATCAAGGATCTAACCAAGCATACTGTGCTAGTATCTAGATCACTCACTTGTTGATTACTAATATCTTTGACAAGTTTGAAACCCTTAACCGGGTAGGCCCAGAAAAGCCTTTGTAAATCCTCTAGCAAGGTGGTTCACAACCGTGGATCTGAAATCCTTTAACAAGGTAGTCTTTAACAAGACTTATCTCCTAACAGAGATCTAGATTCCTAACAGGATCTGTTCTAGTGAAGAACATTGTATGACCTTAACCGGTCTGGTTTCTATTCTGCAGATAGTTACTTGTGAGTTTTTGCTCACCATGTTTTTTCCCATTTGGGTTTCCATGTCAAATATCTTGTGTTATGGTGATTGTGCTTTTGTGGGTGAATTTTTTATTTGCTATTTGGTTTGCATTTATCTTAACCAATTTATTAGTGAATCTTCTGTACCGGTTATCTGCTAAACTATTTAGAAGTTTGAGTACAATATTTTTTGGTATACTAATTCACCCTCACTCTTAGTATTCATCAGGGCTCAGTACCTCGTATGCACTCACAAGTAATAAGTACCACGTATGCACTCACAAGTAATAAGTACCACGTACGCGCTCCTATGCCTTAAAAAACTTATGGCAGGGCAGTGAACTAATAGGTTCAGTACCCCGTATGCGCTATTGGTAGTAGAAAAAATGTGAATGAAAAGGGAGGGAGGGAGAGAGAGAGAGAGAGGGAGAGGGGGGAGAGTAGGGGGGGAGAGAGGAGGGGGGCGGAAGGGAAGGAGGGAGAGAGGGAGAGAAGAAGGAGGAGGGAGGGAGGGGATGGGGGATGAAGAGAGAGAGAGAGAGAGGAAGAGAGAGATAGAGAGAGGGAAGGAGGGAGAGGGAGAGAGAAAGGAGGGGAGGAGGGAGAGGAAGAGAGAGAGAGAGGGAAGGAGGGAGAGAGGGAGAGGGAGAGGGAGAGAGAGGGGGGAGGGAAGGTAGAGAGAAGGAGAGAGGTAGACGGAGGGAGAGAGGGAGAGAAGAGGGGGGAGGGTGGGAGAGAAGAATGGGTATGGAGAAAGGGAGAGGGAGAGTAGGGGGAGGGAGAGAAGGGGGAGGGAGAGAGAAGGAGGGAAGGAGGGAGAGGGAGAGAGGAAGAGAAAGAGAGGGGGGAGGGAGAGGTAGAGGGAGGGGGGAGAGAGAGAGAGAGAGAGAGAGAGAGAGAGAGAGAGAGAGAGAGAGAGAGAGAGAGGGAGAGAGAGAGAGAGAGAGGAGAAGGGGTATGGAGGAAGGGAAAGGGAGAGAGAGAGAGAGAGAGGGAGAGAGAGGAGAAGGGGTATGGAGGAAGGGAAAGGGAGAGAGAGAGAGAGAGGGGTGAGAGTAGGGGGGAGTGAGAGAGAAGTAGGGAAGGAGGGAGAGGGAGAGAGGGAGAGAGAGAGAGAGGGGGGAGGGAGGGAGAGGTAGAGGGAGGGAGGGAGAGAGAGAGAGAGAGGGAAAGAGGGAGAGGGAGATAGAGGGAGAGAGAGGGGGGAGGGAAGGTAGAGAGAGGGAGAGAGGTAGAGGGAGGGAGAGAGGGAGAGAAGAGGGGGGGGGAGGGAGAGAAGAAGGGAGGGACCTATAATGACACCAAATAGCACACCATATGACCTATAACGACACCAAATAATGTCCTAAGGGGTCATACAACACCATATGACCCTTTAGAACACCATATGGTGTTGTTATGGGTCATTGGTGTCTCGAGGGGTCATATGGTGTCCTAAGGGGTCACAGGACACCATATGACCTCTTAGGAAACAATATGACCTCTAATGACACCTAAGGGGTCATATGGTGGGCTAATAAAATGATATATTAAATTTAAAGTTATGAATAGAACATCATACAATATAACATTAGTAGTTTAGTTTTGATATAGCTAAATTAGACCATTGTCAGAATAAGAGAGACTCCAAGCGAACAAACAATGAGGCTTCGATAAAAGAAAGTGTAAGAGATTGACCTAACTCTAAGAGTACTGCCTAAGTTCTAAAACATATGATGCTATTAAATTTGCAAGGTTATAGGACTAATCTCGATTGTGACTATAGGAATTATAGAAGAAGAGAAAGAGGGAGGGAGAGAAGAAGAGAAAGAGGGATGGGGTATGGCGGAAGGGAGAAGGGGAGAGAGAGAGAGGAGAGAGGGATGGGGTATGGAGGAAGGGAGAAGGGGAGAGAGAGGGAGAGAGAGAGGGAGAGGGAGAGGGAGAGAGGGAGAGAAGAAGGAGGGGGGGAGAGGAAGAGAGATCGAATCCAAGACACAATATGACCCTTAGAACACAATATGACCCCTAACAACATCTAAGGGGTCATATGACACTATATTATCCCTTAGCACACCATAAGACCTATAACGACACCAAATAGTGTCCTAATAGGTCATAGAACACCATATGACCCTTTAGAACACCATATGGTGTTGTTATGGGTCATTGGTGTCCCGAGAGGTCATATGGCATCCTATGACCCCTTAGGACACCATATGGTGTTGTTATGGGTCGTATGGTGTCTTAAGGGGTCATATGGTGTCCTAAGGGATCACATGACACCATATGACCTCTTAGGAAACAATACAACCTCTAATGACACCTAAGGGGTCATATGGTGGGCTAATAAAATGATATTAAATTTAAAGTTATGAATAGAACATCATACAATAGAACATCAACAGTTTGGTTTTGATATAGCTAAGTTAGACCATTATCATCATAAGAGAGACTCCAAGCGAACAAACAATGAGGCTTCGCTAAAAAGCAAGTTTAAGAGCTTGACCTAACCCTAAGAGTACTTACTGCCTAAGTTCTAAAACATATGATGCTATTAAATTTGCAAGGTTATAGGACTGATCTCGATTGTGACTATAGGAATTACACACTTGATTTCTTTCATGGGTATGTATCGTTCCAATCCATTTGACAAGTGATGATCATCATATACTACCACTGCCATGCATACAACAAACTTTAATTTCTTTAGGTGACAGGCATTGTGTAACAACATGGGAACTCTCTCATACCCACCACTATCATTCTCCAGGACATCATTTGTGTTACTCTCCCTCTTTTTTTTCCTACCGGTTGTTTCCTTCTGAAAACATAATGCAGGTACTCTAACTCATCATGTTGCTTTGTTGACACTATTTTCCACATCTGCTTTGCTCATTAAAAATACATTCGAGAAGAATATTGCTGCAGGTTTCCTTGTTTGTCAAGGTAATGCACTCGTGGTTCAATTTCAAGCCCTATTCCTCCTATTCAATATACACACACAAATCCATCAGTCAATTTTCTTAGGAGAGCATACATGATAAAAATCAAAGAGGAAGTTGCAGACAAGAAATAAATTCACTTACTTCTATAGAAGTGCAAACACAGTTGCAGTGGGGTATGGAGGGAGGGAGGGAGAGAAGATTAGAAAGAGGGATGGGGTATGGAGAAGGGAGAAGGGGAGAGAGTGAGAGAGAGAGGGATGGGGTATGGAGAAGGGAGAAGGGGAGAGAGTGAGAGAGAGAGGGATGGGGTATGGAGGAAGGGATAAGGGGAGAGAGGGAGGGATGGGGTATGGAGGAAGGGAGAAAGGGAGAGAGGGAGGGAGAGAGAGAGGAATGGGGTATCAAGGAAGGGAGAAGGAGAGAGAGAGAGAGAGAGAGAGAGAGAGAGAGAGAGGCACCTTGTATGCATTTGAGAGGGGGAGATAATACACTTATATGTGTATATATATACTTAATATATTATATATTGTTATATACATACATATATATATATATAGATATTATATATTATATGTATATACACATGTTATATATACAATATCATATTATACAATAGTCTGTACGCGCTTCTTACACCATAAGTACCCCGTACACGCTTTTGACTGTTTAGGCTTGGAAATAGGCTTGAATGACAAAGCTACGGTTTGGAAGTTTGATTTCCCTCCATTTCTCTCATTTTTGACATGTTTTATTTTATCAACTTGGTTTATCGACTTTGTCATCATCAGGTTTACACTTCATCAAGTGGGTATTTCTAAAATTGCCACCATATTTTCACTCATCTTCTGAGCTTTCTAACCATATAATTTTTTTTCAATTTGAACAACAATAACATTATTATTGAATTTCTTTTACCAGTGTCTCCATAGTTCTCACAAACATAGGTGCACCATTTTTTTAATAACTTTTGATATACTTATCCAAATTTTAAAAACTTTATATATTATTGTAGTGCACTTGATTCTTTCAAATTTTAAAAAATAAATTGTATTTTCGATTTGTTTAGTGCAACTTATGCTTCGTGCATGAACAGGTACCTAATTTTCAGGATGTGCTCGATTCAAAAAATCATTAAAAAAAAATACTCAACAAAAAAATACACATCTTCTAGTTCTCACTTTTGACTATCTTTTTGCCAAAGGATTTGTCAAAATACTAAATCTAACTATGACTTTTTTGATGCGCACGTCAGACACTATGTTATGTTTTTTAGAAAAAATCAGGGTCTTTTTTTCGTGCGCAAAGGATTTGACCCCCTTAATCTTATCCAATTTTGAAAAAGTTTAGTAGTTTGGAAACTAGATTCAAAGTACTACAATATTTGTTCTTTGATTATCTTCATATCTTGAGTGGATGACTTTCAAATTTTGCCTCCAAGTTTAGGTTCACCTGATTTCAGAAAAAAAGTGTCCACTTATACCCCCTTTTTGACCACCATCTTTGTGCACTTACCCAGATGCTTGACCCCATTGGCTCCACCCTCGACACTCACTTTTCCAGGGTAGCCAAGCACCAGTTTCCATGAAAAATCCCCATGGCAAACTTTATATCTCTACTAAGAACCATATGTGTGTGAGCCGCTTAAGAGGTCCGACCTCCTGCACCAACAATTATAAGGATTTTGGCAACTAGTACAAGTGGATTTTAGTAAAGTCTTCTGGTCATGTGGCCATACATGTGGCTCTTTCAGCTCTGTAAATATAGAAGGTTCCCAACCTATAGAGGTTACACTCCATAGGGTTTATGGGGAAACATAGTGTCGGTATGAACTTATCAGCACATGTTGCTTGTGACTTTCATCACAAATATGATTTATTTAGAGTGGATTGGAAGGACTCAGTATTAGCCCGTTTCCACTTTGGGTCGTTCTCCTCTCACTGGCCCCCTCAAGGCAGCTCGGGAAGGCAGGCCCTCTAAAGGTTATACATAAAAGAAAGTAGGTCTAGTTTTCTGATCACCGTATGATGGTGAGATCATACTTACCTACTACTTCATCAAGCATGAAAAACACAAGTTCATTTTAGCCTTCTAAAATCTATGTGCAACTATTTTAAAGAAGTCACTCAAAATGCAAGTTGCATGCTGTTAATTTATCCCCCTTAGTTAAGCTAAATGAGCATGACATGATGTGTTACTTTCTAAAATAGATCTCTTAATTAACTAGGTGAGGAAATGTATGAAATTTGCTTTAAAAACAATCCTACACATGCATGTCAGTTGTTTGAAAAATTTAAGTTCTTGGACATTCGGACCTGCAAGAAAATTCTATCAGTTGCAAATAAAAGTGCTATCCTAACAAATGCGATGTCTTTCACCTCTAAAGCGCTAACCTAAAGGACAAAAGCGCTAACTTGAAACACAAAAATGTTGCTCTGTAGACTAAGAAGCGAGAATTCTCTAACAAAATCATTAACCAAACTAACAAATGTGCTAACCTGAAAGACAAAAATGTTGTTATGAAGATTAAATGCGTTGATTTACAAACAAAAGCGCTAACCTAAATGACAAATGCGCTAACCTGTAGGACAAAAGCGCTAACCTATCAAATAAAGGTGTTGTCAGAACTCACACGGGCGTGAATCTGTATTACAAATGCGTTAAATTTTATTTTTGAGAGAATTAGACAGGATATTAGAAAGAATATGCAAGGCTTTGAGCCCCACGGTGGGCACCAAAATGTGTTGACTTGAATTTCATCATTAGAATACTACCTGCAACATGTTAATTTCACAAAATACAAAGGAAATGCTATAAGAAATCCAAACTCAACCAATGAAACTACACGAAATTGATATTAAAATAAAAATACTATTTTTACCTTCATGATTTAAGTCTCATTGTGTCCTAACTCCACTGTTCCTGGTTGCAGATGGTGTGCTCTCAAAAAAGCACTGATAGCTTCCAAGATGGCATATAAAGAATGGATTGATAACTGATAGTTAACTGATACTATGATATGTAATGCTAAATGATTATGTTATTTGCTTCAAGATTAAAACTCACGGATGCATAAGTTTTCACAAATGATTAGCTTGAAAACTCACTTGAAGACTAACTCTTTCTCAACTCAAACTCCTGATTTTATAGACTTTGAGAGGATAAGATGATGTGGCCCAGATCAACGGTCATGATCAGATCTACAGATTTGGATGGCTATGAGAAAAGGTGAAGGTTGAGAGAAAGGGGGAAGGAGAAGACAAGTGTCACTCATCTCACCTTGATTGAGTTTCTGACTGAGGGAATCTAGGGATGGTTGGAGAAGATTTAGGCATGAGAGGACAAGTGGACTCAAGTCCTTCCTAAGATGTAGGGATGTTGGAGGGAATATAGAAGAAAATTTAAGAAATATGTGTACGTACACAATATTTCATTAAATCTGGAGGTTGAAGATAAATGATGAATTAATATTTAAGAAATATTAATATCTTTAGCCACATGATTGATGAGTTGGCAAAATAAAGATGAAGTAGAGATGGAAGGTGAGTTGGAAAAGAGATAAATAATTAAGAATTATTTAATATTTGAGATTGTAGGATAGAAGAATAACCATTAGATATTAGATATTCAAATGATTGGAGGAAATAATTAAATATTTAGATATTCAATTAATTGATCAGAAGAATAATTAAATATTAGATATTTAATTAATTAGAGGAATAGGATAGATAAATTAATTCATAAAATATTTCAATTAAATTAATTAATAGAAAGACATGAAATGAATTAAATAAATTAATCTTTTCAAATTAACTATTTAATAGAAGAATAAACATTAAATAAATATAAAATATTTATTTAATTGCTCATAGCCATTTTTATGTGTATACAAGTGCTACTACTGAGGGGGAGTAATTAGTTGTTTGGTTTTGTACTCTTGGTTTAGTATCCGTCCTTTGTCATTGATGTCAAAAGGGAAGAAGATATTCATGCGAAAACTGCTAGATCTTTTGATGGTTTTGGAGTTTGTTGGCATTCCTTGGCACTTCGATGTTTTTCACATTCAATGTTGTTGTCAATGCCAAAGAGGGAGATTGTTGGCAATATGTTGGATTTATTTAAGTGTTGTCATTGATGTCAACATTGTATCCTAGTTGGATCTATCTCGGTTAGTCTCAGTGATCATTTTGGTTTTGGTTGTGATCAGATCTCTAGAATCGGTTTTGGATGCTTATTTTGATGGTTACATGGTTGCTATATTATGGAAGCTTCATGCTTTGGTTATCACTTTTGGTATTTCCAGTTACCGGTTGGTTTATGCCTTTACCGAATAGTTTTTGGCTTTACTGGCTTCTGGCGTTCCTGGTTAGCTTTACTGATATGCTGTTTTTGTGACTTGGTCAGTGGATTTTGGGTCCGACTTATGGAATCAGTTTCTTTCATGCTCTTGGTGCTTCTTGATCATATCCCGAGATTTTGGGGACTTTTCTTTGGATGGTGTACTATTATGGTGGTCCTATTTGGATCCGATTAAACTTTCTACTGGCAAATGAAGCGTGTTGGATCTTGGTCTTAGCGGAATCCTCGACGCATATAATTGTTTGGTTACTTGATTTAGGTCCATGCTATGTAATGTAAATCATAATATTAGTCTAGTGGTATCATGTGATGTAATTTTTGTATTATGGGTTTAGGGTTTAACCGACCTTGTCAATAAAGTTGATGATCTGTATTTATAGGTGACTTGTTAATGTAATTCATATGTGACATGTGATGGTTATGGTTGGTTAATTCTGCATTATCGGAGAAGGATTAAGTATGAATAAAGTCATATCATTCAGGTGAAGGTTGGAAAGGTTTTGTATTGCAGATCAAACATCAATGCTTAACCAGAACTATATCAGGCATTAGTAGATGCTACTTTCACAGTTCATTATTTTTCGGATTGTAGTCCAATGATTTTTTAAGTCAGTGATACTTCCCTTTGTGATGAGCAGTGTGCTCTAGGTTGTTGGCCTTTCTACATGTGCAGACCCCATTGTAATTATTCACAATGCTACAGCAGAGTATTCATCTGATTGTGGGTAGGGTTTCCCACCGTGGTTCTTCCCTTTCCGAGTTTTCCACGTCAAATATTGGTGTTATGTGTATTGTGCTTTCATGTTATATTATTCATTGGGTTGTGCTCCGGTTTCAGGTTTATAATTGAATTGATTGTTGTTATTGTTAGTAAACTAATTCCCCCCCTCTCAGTTTACTATCGATATCAGTGCATTCCAGCACAATCAACCAATGTAGAGTAATGTTTTGATCTTTCGGAAGTGTGAATAAGTGTTCCTTCTTGCATGGTTAAGATAAGTTCTACTCAAGCAGTGAGAGATCTTCCTAAGTTGATAAAGCCTACTAATCTGGTATGTAAGGAATGTGAGTTAGGGAAGCAGACAAGAGTTACTTTTAAAAGAAAATAGTATAGTTATAATGGATTATTGGATCTTGTGCATGTATATTTGTGTGGTCCTTCTAGATTGAGAAGCTTGTAGGGAGACAGGTACTTCATGTTGCCGATTTATGACTATTCAAGGATGATGTGGGTTACTTTCTTAAGGGAGAAATCTGAAGCCTTAGAGAAGTCCAAGATTGGATATTGTTGAGAAGTTTGTTGGAATGATGTGTTGTCATTGATGTCAACATATTCCTCTATGTGTTCCAATGTTGCATTTAGATTAAACTAGTTGGTTTGGCCAGTGTGTTGAAGTTGAGTTGTTGCAGATTAAAGGGTTTTGAGATAAGTATCTCTAGTTGATTCAGCTACAGTTTTAGTGGTCCGCATGGAGATTTGATTGAGTTATGAGATTCAGTATTGCGGCTGGTTTTTCAATTGTTCAGTGATGATCAATGTTCTAGATTTTTCTCTGCATTGCTTTGTATTGCAATATCTTAGTTTGCAGATTTGGTAGAATGTTTGGGACATTCATATTTACGAATTTGGCCAAATATTTGGGGCATTCATATTTGTACTCAATTCAGATAGTTTGTGATTTGGAGGTCCGCAAGTGAATTTTTGAGTCTAATAGTCAATTCAGTTAATGTTCTTGAAGTTTGGTATAATGGTGATGGAGATTCTAGTAAGTGGTGATGTTGCAGTTGTTTCTATGGTAATTCACGTTGCTTGTGGATGTTTCTAGATAGTGTCCTATTTGTGCTGGTGGTCCACATTGATTGTTGTGCAAGTTGTTGATGCTTTTCTTTGATTCGGTGGTGTTCTTCATGTTATTGGCTGACATAATGCTTGTAGCGTGTTGTGGATGTTTGAGGCATGATTCTTGTAGGTGTTTCATGTTCGAGGTGGTGATTTAGGTCCATACTGTGTCTTAACCAACATGGTTTTGGTTTGCATGTGTTATTGTAGCGTGTATGGTTATATCTTTGTAATTTGTGATGTGTGTTGAGTCGACCTTGAAAGATAGCTTGATTATATGCATAAATAAATGTAATAATCATATGAGATATGTATTTGCAAATATATCCAAATGTGTGATATCGGATGTGTGCGAACAAATGTTTTGATCTTTCGGAAGTGTGAAGAAGTGTAGCAGAGTAGATTAGAGTGTGTGATTAATCAGAACTGTAACCAGGCATGAGGATATGCTATTCTATCAGTTCATGATCTTCCAGATGTAATCCAAATGTTTTTGTAAGACAGTGAGTCTTCCCCAGGGTTGTAGCCCTCCTTGTTAAGTGTTTTGAGTAGCGAGCTCTAGGAAGTGTGCCTGAATGCATGTACATTCCTCGTTGCAATATTTCATATACTTCTAACAAAGTATTATCATATTGTGCGTAGGTTCCCATCGTGGTTTTTCCATTAACTGGGTTTTCCACGTCAAAAATATTGGTGTTATGTGTGTTTTTGATGTGGTGTTGATTTATGCTTTCACTATTAATTTTCTGCCTTGTTGCCAACAATTGGTATCAGAACTAGATCCTCTGAAAGAAGCCTAACAGCTTGAGGTGATCCATGATGGAAACCTATGCTTACAAGAAGGATAGTCTGAGATTTGATGGACCAAACTACACTCTTTGGAAAAATCAGATGGAGTGTCACTCGAGATGCATCGGTAAAGACTACTAGAAGATTACTAAGAATGTGTATAATGTTCCTCTGAATGGTCCTAAAACTCTGAATGAGATAAAGGAAGTTGAATACAATATTAGATCTAAGGAAACATTGTTGAGTGCCTTGACTAATTTTGCGATGACTAAAGTTAAGGATCTACAGACTACTCATGAGATTTGGAAGAAGCTAGAGACTTTGTATGAAAGTGACAACCATGTGAAAGTTGCTAAGCTTGAAGGGAAAGTATGAGTTTTTGAAGATGGGCGAAGATGAGAACATTAATTTTTTTATACAGAAAGTAAATGAGTTTGTGTTAAATATTAGATGTGTTGGTAGAGTGTTGGAAGAATCAGAGATTGTAGGTTGAGATCCTTGCCTCTTGCTTACAAACATAAAGTTGATGCTATTGAGGAGACCCGGATGGTGACTAATGCGACTAGAAACATGCTGATTCGAAATCTTGTTGCCTTTGAGTTGAGTGAAATTGGTGAATCTCTTCCTAAGTCAGAAACTGCATTCAAAGATACTATTTCTGGGAAGCAGAAATATGATCTAGGAGGAATTTCTACAAGGGTGTCCAGATATGAGAAGGAGATGAGAGAACTTGAAGAAGAAGAAAGAGAGCTTAAGGAGCCCAAAGCCCTGATTGTCAGAAGATTTCCTAAAGGTGCTAATAAGTATGAAGGAAAGTTACCTCTTAAGTGCTTTTAATGTAACAAGATAGGACATTTTGCCTCAAGGTGTGAAAGAGTTCCTAACAAGTCATTTAAGCCATACAAGCCTAAATATCAGAAGAAATGTTATTGTGTTGTTGATGAAGGTGTGACAGATGATGAATCTAATAAGGGAAATTCAAGAGATGAATGAATGTTTATTGCTATCAAGGAAGATGATATAGTGCCTACTAATTCTACTAGTTGCATTAATGAGGAGAAAGCTTTGACTGCTAAAGTTGAAGAGAAAGATGAATGGGTTAATGGCAGTGGTTGCTCTCATCATATGATAGGTGATAAGAGTAAGTTTGTGAGTATGGAAAAGTATGATGGTGGTGTAGTAAGATTTGGTGATGACAAAGTTGGTATAATTTGTGGTAGAGGTTCTATTTCTCTTGATGGTAAGCACAATATTTATGATGTTTTATATGTTGAAGGTCTAAAGCATAATATTTTGAGAGTTGAACAAATGGTTGACAAGGGATATGACTTACAATTCAAGAATGGCAAGTGTAGAATCTTAAGTGGTTTTGGAATTGAGATTGAATCTGGTAGAAAGACTAAAGGTAATATCTTTCTCTTGAATGTTGGTGGTAAAAGTTGTTTGATTGCTTAAATTGATAAAAGTTGGTTATGGCATAGAAGGATGCATCATGTAAATTTTGATTGCATGGTGAAGATAAGTTCTACTCAAGCAGTGACGGATATTCCTAAGTTGGTAAAGCCTACTAATCTGGTATGTAAGGAATGCCAATTAGGGAAGTAAACAAGAGTTACTTTTAAAAGCAAACAATATAGTTCTAATGAATTATTAGATCTTGTGAATGCTGATTTGTGTGGTCCTTCTAGAGTGAGAAGCTTGCAGGGAGACAGGTACTTCATGTTGTTGATTGATGACTATTCAAGGATGACGTGGGTTACTTTCTTAAGGGAGAAATACGAAGCCTTAGAGAAGTTCAAGATTTTCAAAGCTATGGTTGAGACTGAGACTGGATTGAAGCTAAAGTGTCTGAGATCTAACATGGGTGGTGAATTCACTTCCAGTGAGTTCAATGCATTTTGTGAAGAGCATGGAGTGAGGAGACAGTTATCTGCACCTAGAATTCTTCAACAAAATGGTGTTGTAGAGAGGAAGAACAAAACAATTCAGAAAGCTTCCAAAACCATGATGATTGAAGGAAATGTTCTGCATATCTATTGGAGATAAGTTGCGAGTATTGTTGTATACACTCTTAATCAGGTGCATATCAAGGGTGACATCGGTAAGACTCCTTATGAGTTATGGTTTGGTCATGTTCCTACAATTAGTTATTTCATAATTTTGGGGAGTAAACTCTGTATCAACAAAGATGAGGATCTAGGGAAGTTTGATGCTAGCAGTGATGAAGGAATATTTCTTGGTTATTCTACTAGAGCAAGACCTACTGGTGTTATAACAAGAGATTGAGAAAGATAGTTGAAAGTGATAATGTGAAAGTTGATGAAGGGAATGAGAGATAGATCAGATCTTGTGGATATGATTCAAATGATCATGATGTCAGTTTAGATAAAGGAAAGCAAGTGCAGACCCAAAATCAAATTCATATTGTTCCGAAAAATCCTAAGAATGAAGGAGAGACTAGTGTTGGTGTAGAAGTAAGAGCTCAAGAGTCTGAAACTCTAGAAAATCCGAAGACTCCCAGGTATGTAAGATTGAATCATTCAAAAAATCAGATCATAGGAGATAAGAATAAAGGTGTGATGACTAGGAGAAGAATTGTTGAAGAGTATTGCTTGATTTCTAAGATTGAACCTAAGGATGTTACTGAAACATGTAAAGATGAAAATTGGGTTAAAGAAATGGAAGAAGAATTGAACCAGATTGAAAAGAATAATACATGGATTCTTGTTCCCAAACCTAAGGATAACAATGTAATTGGAACTAAATGGGTATTCCGAAATAAATTGGATTAAAAAGGTGAAGTTGTTAGGAATAAATAAAGACTTGTTTGTAAGGGATATTCTCAGATGGAAGGAATTGATTTTGAGGATACTTTTGCTCTGGTAGCTAGAATTGAAGTTGTTAGATTATTTCTTTCTTATGTTGCTTACAAAGATTTCAAAGTTTATTGGATGGATGTCAAGTCAGCCTTTCTTAATGGTGAGCTAGAAGAGGAAGTCTATATTGATAAAACATATTGATTTTAGTTGTCAGATCAGAAAGACATGGTTTGCAAATTGAAGAAAGCACTGTACGAACTCAAGCAAGCCCCTAGAGCTTGGTATGCCAAATTGGATAAGTATTTGATGAAGCTTCAATTCAATAAAGGCACTACTGATAGTAATTTGTATTTCAAGATTGATCATGATAACATTTTGATTGTTGAGGTATTTGTTGATGATATTATTTTTGGAAGGAATGATAGTCTATACAAGAATTTTGCTGATGACATGCAAAATGAATTTGAAATGTCTATGATTGGTGAAATAAAATTCTTTTTGGGATTGCAAATTACTCAGTTAGAGAAAAGAATTTTCATATCTCAGTCCAAGTATGTGAAGAAATTGTTGAAGAAGTTTGGTTTAGATGATGCAAAGCCAGTTGGTACTCCTATGGTGACCAGATGTAAGTTGACAAAGGATGATGGTTCCCCTAAATAAAATCAAACTAGATAAAGATCTATTATTGTGGATTGCTATATTTGACCGAGAATAGACTGGATATTCTGAATGTTGTTTGCTTCATTGCAATATTTCAAGCTGATCCTAAGGAATCTCATGTTGTTGTTGTGAAGAGAATTTTCGGATATTTGAAAGGGACAATTGATTATGGTTTGTGGTATCCTAAAGATGATGACTTTACTTTGAGTGATTTTACAGATGCTGATTGGGCAGGTGATGTTGATGACTAGAAAAGTACTAGTGGTGGTGTATTTTTCTTGGGAAAGAGATTGGTTCCTTGGATGAGTAACAAGAAGAATGTTGTTTCTGTATCTATTGCAGAAGTTGAATATATTGTTGCTGCTAGCAACTGTACTCAGATGATATGGATGAAGTAGATGTTGAAGGATATCAGAGTTGTTTATGATGTGTCTACTGCTATATATTGTGATAATTCAAGTGCTATCAACATTTCTAAGAATCTGGTGTTGCATTCCAAGACTAAGCATATATCAATCAAGTTTCATTTCTTGAGAGAAAAGGTGAATGAGAAGGAAGTCAGATTGGAGTACGTGTCTACAAAGGAACAAATTACAAATATCTTCACTAAGACTTTGCCTAAAGATACTTTTGAGTACCTTAGAGAGAAGCTAGGGGTGATTGCCCCTCTTGATGAGAACTAAGATGCATGGATTTGCATCAATCTGGTGGACTTCACAATCATATCTTGTGATCTAGATTGATAAGTGGTGACTGCTACTCAGGGGGAGTAGTTAGTGTTGTGCGTCAGATATTCAGATTTGTGAGCTAGTTCAAAGGGAGAGAGAATCGTGATTTGATGTTCAGTTGTGGAGAGAGAAAGTTTGGCTAGAGAGAGATATTTGTGCATTATGTACCTTTAGCATTAATGTCAAAGGGGGAGAGAGAGTCATGTGAAAAACTATGGGGGAGAGAGAGCTATGTGAAAAACCTTTGTTGAGTCGTGTGCATGATTTAAGGGGGAGCTGATTATTTTCTTTCTTTGCATTGATTGTTTTTCACATTCATATGTTGACATCAATGCCAAAGGGGGAGATTGTTGGATATTGTTGAAAAGTTTGTTGGAATAATGTGTTGTCATTGATGTCAACACATTCCTCTATGTGTTCAAGTGTTGCAGTCAGATTAAGTTAGTTTGTTTGGTCAATGTGTTGCAATTGAGTTGTTGCGGATTAAAGGGTTTTGAGATAAGTATCTCTAGTTGATTTAGCTAAAGTTTGAGTGGTCTGCATGGAGATTTGATCGAGTTATAAGATCCGGTATTGTGGTTGGTTTTTTAGTTGTTAAGTGATTATCAGTGTTCTGGATTTTGCTCCATGTTGCAATATTTTGGTTTCTGGGTTTGGTAGAGTGTTTGGGACATTCATATGTGTCCTCAATTCAGATCGTTCATGATTTGGAGGTCCACAAGTGAATTTTTCAGTTTGACAGTTAGTTCAGTGAGTAATCTTGAAGTCTGGTGTAATGGTGATGGAGATTATAGTAAGTGGTGATGTTGTGATTGTTTCTGTGGTAATTCAAGTTGCTTGTGGATGTTTCTAGATTGTGTCCTATCCGTGTTGGTGGTCCGCATTGACCGTTGTTCTTGTTGTTGATGATTTTCCTTGATCATTGTGCGTGTTGCGGATGTTCATGGCATAATTCTTGGAGGTGTTTCATGTTTGAGGTGGTGACTTAGGTTCATACTATGTCTTAGCCAACATTGTTTTGTTCAACATGTTATATTGTAGCATGTATGGTTATATCTTTGTAGTTTGTGATGTGTGTTGAGCTGACCTTGAAATGTAGGTTGATGGTATGTATAAATAAATATAATAATCATATGAGAGATGTATCTATGAGTGTATCCGAATGTGTGTGATCGGATAAGTGTGCGGAAAAATGGTTTGCTCTTTCAGAAGTGTGGCAAAGCAGATCAGAGTATGTGCTTAACCCGAACTATAACCAGGCATGAGGAGATGTTATTCTATCAGTTCATGATCTTCCAAATGCAATATGAATATTTTTGTAAGACAATGAGTGTTCCTATGGATTGTAGCCCTCCTTGTTATGTGTTTTGAGAAGTGATCTCTAGGCAGTGTGCCTGAATGCATGCACATTCCCCATTCTAATATTTCATATACTTCTAACAAGGTATTATCATATTGTGGGTAAGTTCCCACCATGGTTTTTCCCTTAACTGGGATTTTCATGTCAAAAATATTGGTGTTATGTGTGTTATTGATGTGATTTTTAATCTATGCTTTCACTGTTAATTATCAGATTTGATATTGTGTTTGAATTAAGTAGAGTTTTTGAGAAAACTGATTCACCCCCCTCTCAGTTTTTTGCCTTGTTGCCAATAGGTATAGCATTTAGGGTTGAGGGTATTGGTATAGGGTTTAGGGTTTAGAGTATAGGGTATTATGTATAGGGTTGAGTTTATATGGTATATGGTTTAGGGTTGAGGGTATTTGGTATATGGTCAAGGGTATATGGTTTATGGTTGAGGGTATTGGGTTTACAATTGATGTTATAAGGTATAGGATTTAGGGTGAAGAGTATAGCATATAGAGTTTAGGGTTGAGGGTATTGATATTGGATTTAGGGTATATTGATTATGGTTGAGGGTATAATATATAGGGTTTAGGATGTAGAGTTTAGTGTTGAGGATATTAGGTTTATGACCGAGGGTATAAAGTTTTGGGTTTATGGTTTAGGGTATTGATATAGCATTTATGGTTTATAATTGAGGGTATATAGGCAGACAATGTAGAATTTATGGTTGAAGGTAAAAGATATAGAATTGAGGGTGTAGGGTTGAGGGTTAAAGGTATTGGGTTTACGGTTGAGGGAATAAGGTATAGGGTTTAGGGTGTAGAATATAAGGTTTAGAGTTGAGGGTATTGGGTATAGGGTTTATAGTTGAGGGTATAAGGTATATGATCAAGGTTATAAGGTTTATGATTGAGGGTATAAGGTTTATGAGAAAAGGAAGTAGAGAGGTATGGAGAGGTAGAGAAGGAAGGAGAGAGAAAATGGATAGAAAGAAGTGGAGATTTAAGAAGGGTGGGAGAGAGATATATGTAGAGAAGTATAGGTATGGAGGGAGGGAGAGAGAGATGCACGTAGAGAGAGAGTAGACAGAGAGTAGAGAGTGAAGGGTGTGAGAGAGGTAGAGAGATAGGTCTAGATCTTGGTGGAGAGAGTAGAGAGTGAGATGGAGAGAGATAGAGAGGGTATAGAAGAGTGATAGGTCTAGATATTGAGGGAGATGAAGAGAGTGAGATAGAGAAAGAGAATGTTGATAGGAACTTGTTGATTATTAAAATTTTACTAAGTCTAAAAATTTATAAGATCTTCTAAAACTTAGAATCTACATATACATGAAAAAATAAATTAAAGTATATAATTAAATGTTATATTTCATGTATTTATTATAATCAAGAGATTGAGTCTAAGATGAAGTTTAAAAAATTCTCCTCCTTCAAAATGCAAGAACATTATAGCACAATTGCATTATAATGCAAGGGTATTTTGACTTGGTAGTGATCGAGCCTAGTCTTGGCCACTACCAAGCCATAACACAAGCATGTTATAACACTATCATTATATAAAATGATCGTGTTATTATTTGCATTGGAAATTTCAAACCCTTTCATTTAGATTTACCTTGGGCATCCAACCCGGCCATTTTAATACCCAAAGACATGTTTTTTTAAATTGTAAAAAATCTCACACAATTTTAAGCATGATCCCTATCAATTATACACATGTTTCAGTACAAAGCTAAAAAAAAACCATGATAACATTAAGCTCTCTCTTATCTATCTAACCATGTAATTTTTTTCATATTTTGATTATGTTTAAAGGTTTTCATCTTTAATTTTTTTCGTTAGTGTATCTTTTTTTTATCAAAAACCAATATGTAGCATTTTTGGTATAATTTTTTACTCATCTCCCCTCCGAGGTCCACCATGCCAGGAGGGGGATGACAACCCCCAACACTTTATCATCTCCCAACAAGTGCTATACTCTACAACATCGGGCGGGGTGTGTTGTTCAGTTGGGGAGTGGAGCAAACTCACTGATCACATACTCTCGACTCCTCAGCTATCCATGGCTAATCAACGACATCTAGCGACCGATGGCGACTACTTTATTGCCTATAGAAAATGATAGGCATCCTCGGGGTGTATTAGCTTTCAGCTGGACCATCCATTTGCCCATAGAATTTTATCTTTCATTCCTCTTTCGACCATCCTTTGATTTAAGTTTTATTCGACCAATCTTTTGACCAACTTTTTCATCAAAAAACAAATTACATTTTTATAAACTAGACTCTATTCTACATTTATTCAAAAAATATTTTTTTTTATTATTTTTTCAAAAATTTATGGGGGAGTAGGCTCATTTTTTGTTTTTCATGATGTGTCCACATCACAAATTAATAAAAAATAATATTTGTTAAAAATATAAAAAAAATCAAGGTATAAACTACATGGTTTTAGCTAATTTCTCACTAGAGAGATTGTGGAATTACTAAAAAAACTAACATTTTAGGGAGCCACACCAAACACTACGTTATGTTTTTTTTTTATAAAAACGTGACCAATTTGTGTGGCTCCTCTTTTTTAACCCTCTAATCTCCACCATTTTCAAATAAAGTTTGTGGTTTAGAAAGTAGATTCACAACATTATAACTCTTGTTCTTGTTGTATGTTCAAATTTTGAGTGGAACTATCTTCAATTTCTCAGACAAGATCAAACATTCCCCATTTCTAAAGAAAAAAATGGCCACCCAAGACCCCCTTTTGGTCCCCCATCTTTGTGCACCAACCCACCTACTAAACCAATTTCTTTGAAAAATTGGTCCACTATCAAATGATCACATTAATCAAAGCTAGAAACCATGAACCTCAAGTGAGACCCTCATGCCATAAAGATAATTTTTAATTTGATAACCATCAGATCAAAGGACATAAACCTTTGAATTGTATAAAATGGAAACATCTTATCCAATACCTCATAAGATATGGATGATATTTCTATTGAAGATAATCCTTCCTCCTCAAAAAATGATCTCAAGACATTTAATGATCCACTCCCTAAGAATAGAAAATAAGATACCTCTAATAATGATAGTAATATTATGAATGCCAATTACTCTGATGTTGTATATGACTATATACTATAACTTACATAATGAAGCCAATGCATGAATCTCCTTCCTATACATTAAAGATCTTTGGAATGTGTTGCCACTACATAGAGTTAAGGTTAACCTTCTAGGGTGTCATCCAAATCTCATCCTACAATTGACCATAGTCTTTTAGATAATTTGGGCAAAACTCCTACACAAATACTCATCCTAGAGCTCTTACAAACATCTCTCGCACATAGATAGGTCCTAATAAAAGCACTCCAAGGACATCTTTAGTATGTATTACATTGATAAGAATGTGGAAAAATGCACGATCTTTGTTAGTTGTAGTATATTTGTAAGGATACTTCTTAAATTTAGGCCTTGACATCTCCACAATGTTGATTACCATAAGTGTTGCCATGATTAACTTTCTAAAGTTAGGGTTTTTGCAAGAAAACTAAAACTACCTAGAAATATAGTCGTTAGGATTTGTGCACGATAACCTTCAACTCTTTCTTCGTCTCTTCAACACTTGAGCTCTCTTGAAAGCATAGAATGAGATAAAAAATGATCAAGTGTCACTTGAATATCCTTCACATTTGTCTTAGAAGCTCCACATTGAATGCAATTAGATTTTGACAGCTTTTTACTATTCTATGATATCAAGGCTCCATAAAGATTTAGCAAACCTCTGCAAAGAGAGATTTTTCTCTAAAAAATTGATCAAATCTCATAATACCACTAGCCAAACATATCCACATCACTATTAACCAATATGCTTAAGCTTTTAACATCTTATGCTTCACAATGGTCTAAAAAGTTTTCAATTGCAACTCCCCTTGAACCAATTCTATCTTTTTAGTTACTGAAAGATCTATCTGCACCATTTAGAGGTACATATCTATCCTTTGCTTCATTGTATTCCTTCTTTCATATTTTCTCTATCTCCTTTTCTTGAACCAAATCAACCTTGTTTTGTGGAGCAAAGGGTCTTACATTATCTCCCTTATAAAACCTAGCAATGTGTCCTAGTTTATTGTAATTATAGTTGGTGATCCCATGTCATGAAGAATTTCCACTTCTACTCATATTAGATCTGCAATCAACAACCATATGAAAAAGTTGTTGCATGTGTAGCAATAACCATAGAAGGATTGAGAAGTCATAGCATTGTTCTTATTCATGAAACTATTCCTCATCACTTTACTTCTACATTCATTAGACTTGTAACCAAATTTATTGCAAGCATAACATTAACCATTAAATGATTGAGAATTCATAGCATTGTATCTTGGAGGCCTAAATGAATTCATGCCAATTTTACTCCTACAATAAACAACCTTATATCCAACCTTATTACAAGAATAACAATAAATTCTTCTTAAAAGATCAAGAGTACTTGGTTGGAGTAGATTGATTAGGAATTGGCTTTTTGATGTTCTTCTTGTTTCAAACTTGTGAAAATTTGTCCATTTTTCCTATTGTCTTCTAAGACTCATCATGTGACTTTTCTTATTCCTTCCCATTCTTGCCTTCAATCATATTTATTTTAGAGCTTTCTCCCTTTTCAAAATCAAGACCTCCCTTGTCTCTTTTTGGTTTTTAACAATTGAGTATCTCATCAAGAATGTCACTACCTCCTTTTAATATTTAGCTTTTGTCTATTTGCTCTTTTGCATTTTCCAATTATTTTCTCAGAGTGGCAATCTCTTCCTCAAGCTTGGTGCATTCAACAAATTTTTCATTAAGCTTAGACTCTAAACAATCAACAATCTTCGTCCCTTCTTCAAATTGAATCTTTAGGTTAACTATGTCATCTTCTACCCTCTTGAGTTTGTCTTCACATTCCTTGCCTCTTTCAATTTGAACTTTTTAGCTTGACATTTTTCTTCTCTATCTTATTGAACCCGATCTTTGTATTCTTCACTCTCTACCTTTGCAATATTCATGTCTTCAAGAGAAAACTGAAGATGTCCTTCAAGGTCTACTTCACAATCATTAGGATTGATGTCCCATCCATCAGGTTACATTGCCTCTAGACCTAATTCAGAATAAATTATATCTTTGGCCATTGCTTCAAATTTCATGTGTTCAAGTGTAGGATCTACCTTAGATATTAGATTGTTATCTAGGAACCTTGCTCTGATACTAATTATTGAATGCGGTTGGATACTGAGAGGGGGGATTGACACAATATGTACTTAAACTTAAACATCTATTTGCAAAGTAGACATTAAATTAGATTGCCTATAATAAAGAACTAAGCATGCACCACACAAGAACATCAAGATCTTTACATGAAAAATCCAATGAGGGAAAGACCATGTTGAGAACTTGATTTTACAATTTTTTTTTTAAGAGCCACTACCTAAGAAATCTCACTACTCTCTAATGGACTTGCTAAGTACGATACAATGATACATAGACCTATCGAGGAGACTCACTCTCTGATAGCGGGATACATAAAGGTTACAATAGAAAAATTGAACATGGAATACAATAAAGAATGCATCTAACAAATGTGGATATGGTAGTCCTCTTTTTCACTCATTACTCCATTTTTTATAGTTGATAGATTTCACAATGATCTGTCCTTCTTTATATATCCTCTACAACACCTCAAAACACCAGTTAGGTCAACTTCGAACATATGAAAAATTAAATAGAATGAGTTGCATATCAACTAAAAACATAATTGAAACCAAACACATCATAAAGAATTCTCCAAAGAATATGGAATAGGTTAGAATCAACCACAAATGAAGGAACCAATGTTGTCGGCCCAAACAACAACAATACCACCAAAAATACTAAATATTCATCTTTGCACTACTAGGGAGAAACTAGAAACATGCAAACCAAGATATGGGCATTGTAGACAATTCAAAACATCTGTACAACCATCTCATAAATTATCCAAAGATTATGTGCTAGTACAAAAGAAGAAACCCACTAAATTGATGGAAACATGGCATTTTGTACAAATTGTGGTGCATGAAATCATTGTATTGTGATGCATGAAATCATTTGAAAATCATATTGAAGAAGCATTATACCTTATTGATCATATACCCAAGTCTTAGCCTGCAAGTCATCTTTGCTACCCGCCATGCTTAATTCCCCAACTGCTAGGTTTGGATTGTGCTCAAGCGCATGCATATCACAAATATGTTTGTAAATCACACATTTGTCTCATGAATATCTGCAACTAAAGGTGGCCATTGGGACGTTGCATTTTCTAAATCTTTCAATGTAATGCCCATCTATGATGTTCCGATGATTGACAGTCTCTTAAAGCTTCCGTTTTTGCCTTTGTTTGCACTCTCTAGTTTTCTAGCCACTTCTTGCATTTTGAAAAACAAACTCTTGCACTATGAAGCTTCTTTCCACCATTTTCCTACATTTTCTCAAACATATCAACCCATCACCTTTTGTCATTGTCAACTAGTGGAGCTCTGCCCACTTAGAGATTGTTTGCCTCCTCTCATTCCAATGAGTTGTTGCACTTGTGGTCTTAGGAGGATAACTCTTTGGGTTATCATGTCATTTGATTTATTGTTTGTGTTCTAGCATATAAATTTGTTTTCTATTATATCTTTTTATCAATTTCATCACAATCTTGTCTATAGGCTATACATAGAGGTGGAAACACCAAACTAGGGGTTTGACTGAGGCAAACCTCTAAACACAACCACCCCAACATTTCATCCCAATTTATTGTGTGCAGGTTTCAGTGCAGGAAATCATGGCGTTTGCCAGAGCTTCATTTCATGGACCCAGGTGAAACATTCCTTTGCTTCATCCTTGTCCCTCTACTGTTTTAATACTATTTAGCCTATTTTTGTATTGTATTTTCATCATATTTAGCTTATAAGACATTTTGCTTTTCATTTTGTACTTCTAGTACAAATTTCAATGTTATGTCCATACATGATGTTTTCATGTCGCGTTGTCATCCTCGACGTACGCATGTGTCATAGGCAGAGAGCTCACAGAGCTATCTAAAAGGCCTATGTGACCTACACATTTGCTCCCCATGAACTAAATAGTTTAATTATTTAATCTAGTTAGTTCTAAACACATTTTCTTCTCAATAGTGAACAAACTCAGAGGTCATTGTGACCCAAAGGTTGTTCCAAATGGATTGTTGGAACTCAATTCCTAGAGGGGTTTGATTAAGCTTCACAGTGGCTCAATTTTCCTCTACATCAATATTCCAAAGCACACTATATATTAAATACAAATTATCATCTTTTCTTATCTCTTTCATAACCATCTAATACCCATTTCGGCCACATTTGAAGCCTACTAAAGAGAGGTCAAACCAATTACAAACAACCCCTAAACTTGAGAGTTATCCCACCTCGACCCCCTTGCTACGAACTTGAGGTCATAGGGGCATCCTTTACCCAAGGATTGTCTACGTACCCACTTTCAAAGGGATAAAGTCACACACAGTTCTCCTCACATAGTCTCTCTCAAGGACCTATGCACTAATTTCATCATAATCACTTGAGGTTTCATTCATTATTATATCTCACTCCAACAAAGTTCCTTTAAATGATTCCCAATAGTTAATAGAGCTTCACAACAAGCACAAAATTTCAACAACATTTCCAATTTAGCAAGCATAAACTATAACGGTTTCATCTAAGGACATTGAGATCTCGAATTAGACATCACCACCTTTATTATTCATATCCAGCATGAGCACTCTAGAATCCCTCACAGGTTCATTTTATTAACATAAAGGCGGACTTGAATACTCATGAATCAAAACTTGTCTTTAGTTGCATAGACATATTATGACTGTTAAGATAAATAGGAGTCACTAGATCTCTACATTTCTTTAGGCTTCCCACTAGGTATGGAATACTAGATTTATTATTGACAACATGTATGACATGTGTGATAATTATCTATCATCCCATACTAATGCTAATAAGATATCAAGTTAGATATGTAAATACCTTTATCTCAAGCAACCCTAATTTCTAATTATATCTAATTTATCAAATAAAAGTCAAGTTCATTGTTACCCAATTCATACAAACATTAGTTAACATTATCAACATCAAATCATATATCAGAATATACATAAAATCAAACATAATACATAAGTATCAATATTTAATTTAATGGGCATCAATAATTACGCAAAGCTTCCAATGGCTCTTATGAAGATGCCTTACTATAACATGGATCAATGATTTTAATATCATGTTCCTACCATGGCTAGGAATTATATATCTAAAATAATGCTATCATTATTCCTCAAAGTAATTTATATGTAATCTATTCAACATAGACCTTCTATATGAGATCTTTAAGTACCTTACACCATCCACAAGAAAGTCATTAATGTTGGTTTGTATTTCCTAGTTGGTTATTTATTTTCCCATTCCTAGGTTTTCCCTACATTTTTAATTAAGCTTGCTTAGGATTAATAAAGTGAGTATTAGTGTGAATGGGTACAAGGTGTCAAAATCTTTCATGATAGTTACACTTGCCTATTTTAGGCTATTGTGATGCACTCTTCCTATTGGTCATATTTTCCACCTCCCCTCTCTCATTTTCTATATAAACTCACTCCAAGCTAGTTTTGGTACTCCATTCTATTGCATTCTGCAACTATTTTTTCATACATTTTCCTAATGCTATTTTGTTTTTGCAACATTTACATTTCTCTCTTAAAGACTAACTTTATGTTGTTATTTTGATATTGTATCATTTACATTCATAGTTTTATTTCTATTCATTGCACTAGGTATTTTGGATTATTCATCTTTTCAAATTCTAACAATTAATACCTTAATATAAAATAGGGTAATAACAATCATTGTCATGATATAATGTAGTAAGGTATGAGATTATTGTCAATCAAGTATCTAGGTTCCAAATTACCTCCCAACATAATTATATTACTTGCCAATAGTATTGACCCGATAATATTTATGGTATAACAAGTTAGCATAGTAACCATCATAATATAGTCAATGTACAATGAATTCCTCAAAAGATGTTTCTTAGCACATGTATAAAATAATGACATCATCCCATATACTTTTTTATCTAGATCCTTGATAGTGCAAATACAATAAAACTATATTTCATATATTTAACGTTGCTCATAATAATGATGCTTTATCATATTAATTGCATCAAGGATATGAATACGATTATCCAACAACTTCTTGTGAAATATTTACCAATTACCTTTGTAGGGTATAAAAAAGATTTAGGATCTATGTGATCCCCAATTACTAGTAAATAAATTCAATCAATATCAACCCAATGGTTGTCATAATATTTATATCAAGAGATGTGTTAGTTTCTAACACCACCCTAGCTACAATAAAGGTTTTACAATAAGATTGCTCTTTACAAGCATCAAAATGAACCGTACTAGATCAAAACCCATTGAAACAATTCCCTTATACAAGGCCTACATGATGCACTTGATCCGTTTTCACAAAATGCCTTCAAAATGTGTAACATGCACCAGGCATGTGATATGTTGAATATAAGTGACATCTCCTAATTATTTTCCAGTTATGGAAAATAATAAATCAAAATGAGCCACTATTTTAGGAAAGTAACGTGGAGGAAGAGAGTATTAGGCTCTAAAAACAATGATAAAGATACGTTTGATGTAAGTGCTAAAATCTGCTCTATTGCCTCTATTTGGGCTTGTCCCACCTCACGTTGTTGCCCTGCCTTAAATCCTAAGAAATTTGCTCCAAATGGCCATGAATTTCCCTCCTAGCCTCCTTCATTCTCTCATAATTATTCATCTTCCTATATCTTCTCCACCCCCCCCAACTATTGGTTCTCTTTTCTCTACATTCTCCTTTGTTTTTTTTTTAATCGATAATTGGCCAAAGCCTGAATAGCTTTTGACTAGAGCTATGAACTAGTGGGGACACAGTAGGGGGCCCCATCCCCATTACATATCTTTGAATTGTGATTATTATTATGTTTGATTAGATTGACCCCAAGACCTTCCCCATCCTATGGAAGGCCAAGAGTCACAACTTAGAATTCCACTTCAGATGTCCCTATTGGGAATTGAACTTGGGTCTCCACAGTGAGAACCCAATGTTTTAACCAGTTAAGCTCAACCCCTTGGACATCTACATTCTCCTTTGTTGCTCACATTCTGATTATTTTTTTCTACATTGTCTCCGTACATTGAATAGGTCTGCTAATTGCATATGCTCCAACACTCTTTCCCCATTGCGCCCTCTTTCTCTATACCCCCTTCATTTATGCTTTGACGAGGGTCTATTCCCTATTCCAAAGCTCCCATTTTACCATGCATTGGGGGGTGTGGGCATCAATTGTTGAATTTGACTTCTCATCTACTAAACCTTCAAGCAACCCAAAATCACCTCTTCTACCATGACAACTCCTCATGCCTCTTCCTCACATTTTCTCTCAATATTCCGTGTTCCATGTGGTTCTATGCATTCCTTGCCTTCAAACTACTCCCATTTTCTCAAGGCAAAGCTTGAATCTCCAAAATAAATGTTTTTTATGTGTTTAAACACTTCCAAGCACCTCTTTTTTCCATACAACCTACAAAATCTAGTCATCCATGGACAAAGATGTCATGATTATCAATGGCATTGCCCCCCCTTCATTATATATGCATCATAGTTTGCACCTCCAACACAAGGTCATGGATGGGAACAAGGGACACTATACTTCTCAATGGCATGACATAAATGGTCTATTCATTGATTTCAAGCCCCCACTTTCTACCTCTTGCCCATACCTGCATTGTTCGCTTGTCTCCTTGCCCTTTCTTTAGATTTATTTTCCCCTCAATCATCCAATCCTTGTAGAAGTCGCTAATGTGGGGGATGTGACAAGTACCCTAAGTATGTGGGCAACCACTCTTATTTCCCTTTTGAGATAACATTTTAAAGCAAATGCAAATCTTTCATATTTTTTCAGTGAAATATATCTTCAAAGTGAACAATATATATCATAATAATTGCTTTATTTATGGCTTGATTTTTTTGTTGAAAGTGAGTCTATCTTCAAAGTTGTTCCCATATATCCAATTATTCTTCCCTTCTACAAATTCCATGAAATAAAACATGATGGTTTGTGCATTGTATTTTAAATGTGCATGGCTATTCCCAACTTGGAACAATTCGACACTATTTAGACAATAGAGTATGGAGCAAAAATTGAGGAATCATAAAGATGTGTAATGTGGAGTTTAGACGGCTTTAACAAATGAGAAACCTAGAAATAGGATAATAAATACTCTTTAACTCATTCTACTAATTTTGGCATTTCATATGGTTCATGTATCCCTTGCATTGGCATTTTAGTAGGCATGAAAATATTATAGACTGACACTAGCCAAATGAATAAACTCCATTTTAGGTCAAATATTTCAATTCCATATTTGTTTTCTATATCTTTGTTAATTGGCATGGCCAAAGGATATGTCAGGTGAAGCAAATACTACACTCATCATATTTGGTGCTTCAACCCACTTTGATTCTCTAGCTTAGTAATATGGACGATTGGCGTGTTTGCAAGTTCTATTAGAAGACTTCCACTTGAGCTTGGTTTCATCTTTTTTGCTTGTATATTCTACTAAACTTGGTTTCCTTTTAGGATTCAACTATAGATCTATATCCCTGATCCAGCTATAAGTCTACATCCTTGATTTCAAATTATCATTTGTAAAACTAGAAGGTAGAGGTTGAGTGACATACCATAAAAGCCAAAAAAAAAACCCACATGTATCATTTAATATTGAAGAATCTACGTCTTTTTGCATTTGATTTGAACTTCAAAAACCACTAGAATCAGTAATCAGTAGTTTTCATTGTTGGGATACAACTAAATCCTTTGTACCAGGAGTTAGATCACTAAATCTCCACCTCACACATTATGCCCAGAACAAAAGGGTGTAGAATTTCAATTTGGATATCATGCCCAGAACAAAAGGGTGTAGAATTTCAATTTGGATAGTCTTGTAGATTGTGGAATATCAAGGGTACTATGACACTAGTTCAGAATCTCGATCTAAGACTATATATTGTGACTTATTGAATCCCTTGGACTGCTGCCTACAAATTATATGTAAATGAGCACAGAGGAATCTGATTTTCAGGGACATCTACATTTTGGGGTTTTACTAGCCTTGGGAATAAAATACTCTTACGAAAATCCAATTTGGAATTTCCTATTTTGTAATTTAAATTTTTTATTTCCCAGCTTAATATGTAATTTTAAAAATCAGATGCCCAACTATACTTACCCAGCTTTGACTTAGCAGTGTAATTACTTCTGTTTCTTTTGATTTTAGATGGTTATCTGTTATTCATTCACAACAGGTTTCGGTAAAAATATAGCATAAGCCTAGTTCTCTTCATGATGTTATCAACTCCAAGCAATCATTAGTGATTACTAAATTATAGGACATGGAAATAAACACTCACTACATGATTACAACTGGCATATTTGTTGCCTACCCATGTTTAAAACTTTAAACGCAAGATTACTACATATAATTACAAAAACAACTTGACTATAGACAGGTCAGATACGGCACGGAGACATGCATCACATTTTAAGAGTTTCCATCCACAGATAACACAAGAATTATAGAAGAGTAGCTTAACATTGGATATATCCCAGCATTGAGAAACTGATCATATTGTTTCATGACTGTTGCCCGATTTGGTAGATCATCAGCCAGGAAATCATATGGAGGGACTTTGCTTGTATCAACATAAGGTTCCCATTTAAAACCTGGTCTTTCAGGTAAAGTGATAATGACTGGAAGATGACTGGTATTAAATGCAACATAAAGCTCTCTTTTTTTTGAATCAACCTGTCGACAATTAGAATGTACCATTCAGCCTTTGAGAAAATTTTCTAAAAAGCATAAGAGATACTACCTTAAATTTGCCTCCCTTGTGCAAATAGATAGGAATTAAAGCTTACCTATTTCAATATGTTGCTTCACTATAAACAAGCACTAAGCATTTAAAACCCAGTTTCACAAAGACACAAAGAACAATTAATTTAACTGAGTGGGCTTCAATTGTAGACATCTCATTAACAAAAATTGCTCAGTGCAACTGAGATACATACCATGGTGAATGCAACAAACCGACTTGACTCAGACCAATCTGGCATCTCAGGCTGGTGACCATGCCATTGCAGTCGTTCTGCAGTTGGGAAATCTTCTAACCCAAGTGATTCACATTCACTATCAAAAAAAGCATAATGACCGTGAGAAAAAATAAAACACAACTTTAAGTATTAATTATTTTTATTCCTGGGCAATATGATTAACCACCTCCGGAACTTTGCCATGAGACTACAGAATTTAAAAAACGCAGCCTGAGAAGTGTCTTTCTTGTCCCAGCGAAAATAATTCACCTGTATCATATGAGACTATATCAACAGCAATCCACATGTAAAGTGTATATCCAGTTGGTTTATGTTTAAATCTTCTATTAAAAAATACCTTCCAATTGAATAAAAAATAATTACATGCAACTACAACAATTTTCACCATACATTATTATCATGGCAGTAGGTGTTGTTGTTGCCTCCTTTTGTGTGACCATATTCATCACCCATGGTTAGCATTGGTACACCCTGGTAACAAGCGCCGGGAATTATCTCAATTCATCATCAAATATTGAACTAAATCATGATTCACATTTGCTTTGAAGTTTAAAAGCATATAAAATTCCATCTTTTGTCAACTCCACTTCCAGCCCACCAAAAGCTTGTAAAAATTAATCTCTCTAGTCTATTATTTTCTCATCTTCAGTTGCTAAGACCGTTCAAACATATGATTTACCTGCCTCTTTCCTTTAGAAAGTCCCTAAAATGCAGAGGTCTGGAACCACCCTGTGAATCCCCAGCATCATAGGACTACACAACTTCAGTGTGTGCACCCTTTATTTTAACCCATGACTATATCTTAAAATGACATTAATTCTAAATTTTTATGTTCACATTAGAAAGAAAAGGCCACCATGGTATATATTTGCAATGAGCAAAAAAGTCTCCACGTTTTCAGTCAAACTTAAGTGGGCTCATATCTTACCTGAGAAACCATGAGACAAACAATGAAGTTCCGCATTTGTCTGTGTCTCAATCGTTGAACAGGAAGACCCACAAGTTCACCTTCCTGAAAAATTGAAAATTAAAGCAAATATTAGATTATATCTAAAAGTTAATTTTAGCTGTTTTATCATTACAGGAAAATATCAAAAATCATAATTTAAATGTATTAGTAAAACTGACTCAAAACAAATAAAACCAAAAGACAACCAAAATCTGAATTTCAAAATGAAATCTTATTTTCAGAGCACTAAAATAAATAACAAAACCAATAATGATTTTCATCCTTCTGAAGAAACCTCAAGCTATCATAATATGAACACTACATCAAATCTAAGACAAAAGTCAAAAAGCAAATATCATGTAATGGTTAAATTTGGTAACCATAAGCTGGAAGAATTAAACATTTAGTTATACCCACACTAATAGTGTACTGTTCAGAGGCAATTATGATGAAATATTATTAGGGTATTGTTGTGACCTTTTCACACATTGACCCATTGCAAATGGAGACCCCCTCATTTTCGCTCACCCGATCGGTTGCTTTAGGTCTCTTGGCAGTATCTTTGTGAAGTGTTGAAGGGTAATGCAAATAAAACCTAAGTTAACAGTTTGGGTTCAAGATCGAGTTTGAGAACATGAGCCCGGTTCGTGGGTTCGGGCAAAAAAAATTTTTGCCTTTTGGGTTCGCGGGTTGGATTTGTCCGTACAAGTGTATATATACATATATGTAAAAGTTTAAAGAAATATACAAAATTAGAAATCTAAATACATTTAATAGTATGCTACTTCGTCATTGATCAATGCCAAATGCCAATTGATAGTTCAGAATTTCAATAATAGCATATTATGTCATATACTCATATACCATATAATATATATCAATGTATCATAGATTCATATATGTCCACATTCACGATTCAAATGAAAATCATTACAATTACAAAATTGACGATAAAAAATAATAATTGTCTTCTATCTTCATCAATCATCAAAAGGATCTAGATCAAGATCATCATCATTTGCCATGGTTATTAGTATGTGATTGAAGGCAAAAAATTTAAATTTTTAATGTCTAAAAGTCACTTTATGTGACTTAACCTAGCTGGCAAACCTGGGTTCACTCGGGTTCGCCCGAGTCCAACCCTGGATGGAGCTGTTGCGAACCCAACGCAAACCAGGACCCACGTGGACCCGGTTCGGGCTAGAGCCTTCAGATAGGCGAACCCGGTATCACAAAATAAAATTAAACATCACCAAGTTTAGTGCATCATCAATTTTTAGGGAAACTGTCTTGCCGGTTTTAAAAGAAAAGGCTTGCATTGAAAAGAGAATCTTTCAAAGGGCCTACTAGTGAAGTTTGAGACATTTCTGAGAACTTTCTATTTTTAGTAGTGTCTATTTTTAAAGAGTTTCATTGTGGCCCCGATTGACCTAATTTCGCGTTTGGACAAAACTTTCTATTTTTAGAAACATGAGAACATTGACTGTAAATGAGTAGGTATCCAAATTCAAGTCTAGTAGAATGAAGATGAAATGCAAAGTGTAAAAGAAACGAGTGCAGAAGAAAAAAATCATCCTCCAAGCCAAAAGTGCGCCCAGAAGTCGAAATTATCATTGAACAAGGAATTTGGCAAAAAAGGAAAAATCCTCCTATAGGCCAGCAGTGCGCCCAGGAGTGGAAATTCTCATCGAAGGAGGAATTTGGTGAAATAAAAAAATCCTCCTCCAAGCCAAAAATGCACCCAAAAGTGGAAAATCCACTCCAAGAAGGAATTTTCTGCAAGGAAAAACTCCTTCTCCCTAGCAAAAGAGCGCCCAAGTAAGATATAAAACGTGGAAACAGAAATAATATATATTTTAATGATCTTTTTAATGATTTTGGGGCATGGGGTCCACACAAGGAGAAAAAAAATAATTAATTTTTTAACAGTGTTCCACGGAAACGCGTTTCCCCCTCCCAGGCCCAAAGTCCCCCCGTCCCCGAAACCCGTCCTCGAAACTTTTTCCCTTTGTCCCCCCGTCCCCGAAGCCCGTCCCCGCGTCCCCCCGTCTCCCCGTACCCAACATCCGTGGAACACTGTTTTTTAAATAAAATTGATTAACCCTAAATGAAACTGGTTGTTTTCCCCATTAATTGACCAATTAGATGAAGAGGTGCAAATTCAAGAGCCAAAATCATAGTTTGCAAACTTGTCGGACTCACATAGACTCACGATCTTGTTGGCGAGCCGAGTCAACTCACCAAGGACTCGCAAGCCGAGTCCGAGAGAGTCCTGGCACAAGACTCACAAGTTTGTGCCAAGGACTCGCACGAGTCTACAGTTAGGACTCGCGAGTCTGACGAGAAGACTCGCGTTGCAGTGAAACACACCCAGCCAAGGTTTAAAAGTGTTTTTTTTAATCTTTCACTCATTTGGCATTTGCATTTGCTCAAAACAGGTTTGTAGGGTTTGAAGGAGAGGAAACAAGATCAAAACAACATTTGTATGCTTTTTTTTTTAAAACCACGGTTTTTTTTTGCCGAGTCCGAGTCCTCAAACTTTTGCCAAAATTGCCTATAAAAGTAAGTTGGTATTTCATTTTAACCTAACAACTTGGAAATTCACAGCCAGAAGAGCAGGTGCGACTTTGGAGATAAGGATAATTTGGAACGAATTTGACCAAGGCGTTTTTTTCTTCTTCATTATTTTAAGTTTGGAATTTCTTCCTGGCAAGGTTAGTTATTTGTTTATTTGTTTTCAGAGTTTGAAATTCCAAGTATGCAATCAATCCAACCAAAATCACACTATGGACTTGTTCATTTTTTCCTTGCAGTCAAGAATTTTGAATTTATATTTTTATTAATCCTCGTGATGAAAGATTATACCATGGGGTGGATTGATAAAATTTACAAGTTTAAAAGGAAATAATTTTAACATTATTTATCCTTGGAATTCTAGGAAATTGAATGGTGGAAGTCAAGGTCGCAACTAAGTCCAAACAGGCATTGATCAAGAAGGAAATGAAAGGATTTCTTCCCAAATCCAAAATCCAATTTAAAGTGGGAAAATGTTGGCAACATCAACTTCAAGACATTCAACTTAGAAGATTTCAGGCAAAGGATGTTTGGGCATGATGGCATAGTTCCTTCAGCAATGGTGTGAACAATAGTTCGGAGTGGAATCATCCATGCAACTCGATTTCCTCCTTCCATCCATTGTCCAAAATTGATCATTGAAAGTGCGAAACACTACAATCCAGAGAGAAGAATGATCTCAGCTCCTGAAGGCAAGTTACTGGCTAACCTCACTTCAGGAGCAATCTTAGAGGCATTTGGAATCACCACATACTGTTCTATTAAGTATAAGAATAAAGAGAAAGCAATGAAGTTCTAACACGCAAGAGCAAATGAATGTGCAGCTACTATCAACCGCAAGTGGATGGAGAAGCCTAAGCCTCATCATTCTAAATTGCCAAGACAACTCATCAGAATGGACTTCAGGTAGGAATACAATGAACTGGTGGTCCTGATGAACAAACTCGTGGGAAGTCGACATGCCTACGCCTATGAACCATGGATGTTCTTCTACATTGCAGAAGTTATACTAGGAATCAAAGTTATAGACCGGTCCAGATTGATAAGTGACAACTTGGATGAGCAGCTAAGGAACTTGGAGCAAACTCGTTCTTTTTGCATGAGTTCATATTTAGTCGACTTGATCGCCAGAATTCAGATTTATGATGGACTCATATGCCAAGGATTGATTGGACTTGGTGAAGAAAAGTTCAAAGTATATGAATGCTTTCCTTAGTTACAATTGACCAACACTACTCATTATAGGAGAGTGAACGATGCATTTTCAATGCATATTGTTTGGAGTCCTACAAGGAGGTTTCACAAGAGGTTATCCTCAGAGGCAAGAAAATTGGTGGAAAAGTATGGTGCGTGGTTCATCCAATTTCCCAGGTTCATATATATCAAAGTCCAAGGGTTTGATGGCAATCCTCTTCGACTACCAAGATACCCAACAAATAAAACAATCCTACCGAAGGTAACAAGACAGTTGACAATATATGACAAAATTCAAAAGAAGAAGAAAAAGAAAGGATTACAGTTTCCCTTCATCATGGGAGATGTGTATGAAGTTTGTCTGTCACTTTCAGTAGCCGAGAAATCCACTGAGTTGCTGCAGTTCTACAAACTCACCACATACATAGCAAGGGCAAACTTTGATCCTTATAACAAGATCAAGGCTACGGATGGCTGAAGACATCGACATAAAGAACACATGAGATTATTGGGCAAATGCCAGAGATGATTTTGAGATTAGAAAAAGAATTTTTTCCAAACTGTCGTTGAAGCTAGTGCAAACATGTGAACTCTACTCAGTATTCGATCAATTAGGAGAATATGAAAATAGAGTGCACCCAAACTTCGAGAAGGAAAAGAACAAGCCCATTTTTCCACCAAGTTGGACTGATCCAGAGATATCTGATCTCGATGCCTTGACAAGACCAGTCACTAAAAAAACCAAGATATGGATTGAAAGGCAGGTTAGAAAATTCTAGGCCCGAGGTACTGTTGATGTGTTTTTTATGCACATGCGGACAGAGAATAAAATACCAAGGTATCTTATCCTCTCTTAAACAAAGTTTCCCGATTGCTGAAGATCTCGCCGAAGGATCAATCAAAGTAAATCCAAGGTTTTGATATGTAGGGTCTCTATATGTGAATAAGCTCTTACGGTATGATGTGATTTTGCTAGCATCACAAGGGGACTTATGTTCGATGACTTGAGCATCTAATTTGCTTTGGATATCACTGGAATGTGGAACTTTACTGGTCCTTGATTTTTAAAAAGGAGAAAAGGATAAGGGTTGGAGAAGGATCTAATAATAACACTAAGAATGTAGGAGCAATGGATGACCTTTGATGAAACTCTAACTAAATCTTGCTTTGACATGCTATGATCATCTCCACAAGGCTAGTGCGATCTTCTAAGGATAGCTTTATGATGTTCAGATCACCATTACAAGCATAGACACCGTCAGATTGATGCATATCAATGAAGAAGCGATAATTGAAGTTAAGCTTAAGCGGAATGATTCCAGTTGACTACGCAAGGCAAGTTGCAATCAACAAACCGCTAGTAGTATGGATATACAAATTTCACCATTGATCATACAAATTTCTTCCATTCATCTAATAACATGAAATTAAATTTGAGAAGTATAGAGACCATGCAAATTGTAGAATCGACACATAGAATTCACCATTCCTTCAATGAAGTTTACATGTCTTTTGCAACAATGTCTTGGCAACAATCTTTGCCTTCTCTTTCTACTCTACTCTAAAATTCTATCTACTATTGAGCTACTAATTATTGACTCTCTCTCTAACTATTTCCTATTCCTTCACTATTAACCTTTACAAATGAGGAGCCAGGGCTTTATATAAAGAGCCCTTTACATATTGATGGCTCTGATTGACTTAGAATCAATGGCTAGGATTACAAGATAGAAACCCTAATTAGGGTTTGTTATAACAAACTTCCTTAGCCAATGAGAAAATTACATTCAAGGAGTGAGGACCAATAGGAAGCAGGGGTAGGTACACCGAAGTTTGTGCCGTCTCCGATAAATTAGGTTCATTGAATCTGGACATGCTGAGGTGGACCAATCTAACTGGAGAAGCAATGACTAGGATGCCACCTTGTCTGACGTCTGTGTCTTGGTTGATCCTCCTCTGTCTTTGACGTGATGAATGATGTACCTCCTTGATTCCCATGTGCTTGATGAGGCTTCCTCACGGTCAAGTCATTTCTTTCTTCTCTGGTGGCTCACATTGCTTTGAAGAGCTTGTAAGGTCCTCCTTCTCTGTCATTAAGTGGTTCCTTCATGTGATAGAATGAGGTCTTGAGGCTAGCTTGCAACTCCTCGAACACTTGTAGTCTTCAAACGCTTCAAAAGACCTTGAGTCCTCCTTTATGCATTTGGAATGCCCTTGTTGATGATGAGCTTGGAATAAGTCGTCCTTGTCCTGGCCTGATTTTCTTCCATCTACAAAACAAACCAAAAGGTGATTAGAGACACATAATAAATTCATTCTAACATAGCATTTCCTACCTTAAGTCATCAACAAGAAGGCATTAGAGTGAAATTCGTTCAAGATCCTCTCCAGGGACAGGCCCTATAAGGATTTCGCTCTGGACCCTTTGGAAGGGTCAGGAGCGAAATTTGCATTTTAGCTCAAATTTCATCATCTCCTTGCCTTGAACGTCTCTTGACCTTTGAATCGCTTTCTCCTGAAGACATCATTGATTTGACCTCCAAAAAGACCAAAAAGAGGATTTCGCTTTGGACCTAGGCCAAGGACAGAACCTATAAGGAATTTCGCTCTGGACCCTTTGGAAGGGTCAGGAGCGAAATTTGCATTCTAGGACAAAATCTCCACATTTTGTGACCACAACCTGCTCAAATGTATGTCTAAGGATGCCTCTAATCTCAATCAAAACTAGGTTTGATGCAAAATTAGGGAAAAAAATAGAGGTTTTAAGGATTTCGCTCTGGACCCTTTGGAAGGGTCAGGAGCGAAATTCTTGATTAAGCTCAAATTCCATCATTTCTCCACTCCAAAATGCCTCCCAAGACAAGAACATGCTAGCCTTCTCTCCACCAAGGCTTAGGAATCCACAACTTGACCTTCATCATGAATTGAGAATTTCGCTCTAGACCCTTTGGAAGGGTCAGGAGCGAAACTCATGTCTTGCTTATTTTCCTTCACTTAGCCCCATTCTTTATATCTTGTTTTCCTTTGACTCTCCCTTTTGGATCCTCCTGTCACAAAGACAGTACTTGCTTGACCTCAAAATGACTTGAAAGGAGAATTTCGCTAAAAAACATGGCGAGGGACAAGACCTATTTAGGATTTTGCTCTGGACCCTTTGGAAGGGTCAATAGAGAAATTCTAGTTTTAGCTCAATTCCTTCACATTTGGTGATCACAAGCAAACTCAAAGCCATGCTTAAGGACATCTTCAATCTTGATCCACACTTCGCTTGACACAAAATTGAGAGAAAAAGGTAGATTTTGGGAATTTCGCTCTGGACCCTTTGGAAGGGTCAGGAGCGAAATTCACAATCTTGGAGAAAATCTTCACTTTTCAATGCTTTCAATCACTTCCTACGGCAAGAACATATCAATCTACCCCCACCATGTCCAAGGAACAAGGCTTTCCTTTCAAACAAGGAAGAAAAAAGGTGTCTTCTAAGAATTTCGCTCTGGACCCTTTGGAAGGGTCAGGAGCGAAATTCATATTCTTGGTTGATTTCACACCCCTTTCATCCAATCCATCTTCAAACTTGATCAAACTCACCTTCCTCTCGCCACATTCAAGTGAATTTGCCACCTAATTAGTTCAAAACAAGGTCTTTCCAATGTCCTAGGCAAGATAGAGGGTCAAATGAGGATTTCGCTCTAGACCCTTTGGAAGGGTCAAGAGTGAAATTCTCATTTTGAGCTAATTTCTCGCTTCCTTTCTCCTTTTCATGCCTTGGACATACTTTGTTAGGCTTCCTTCCATAATGATCATGCGAATTTTCTCTTCAAGTTGACATCTAGCTCAAGGTTTTGTGAAAAATAGGGTTTTACATGAATTTCGCTCTGGACCCTTTGGAAGGGTCAGGAGCGAAATTCACCTTAGGCTATAATCCTGACTTCATCTTTCACATTGCTTCATTCCAAATACACTCAAGCCTGGGAATGAGCTAGTTCGTGGCTTTGGGCAATGTAGAGTGTCTTACAGAGGAATTTGCTCTGGACTCTTTGGAAGGGTCAGGAGCGAAATTCCTATTCTAGGCTTGATTCACTTTGGAGTTGACTTGACCTTGGCCTAGACTCACCTTGATGCATATCCTTCCATATCTTTGCAAATTCAATCAACTACTCTTTGACTTAGGTCAAGTTTTAGGTCCCTCGTGAAATTTCGCCTAGGAGCGAAATTCCTGATTAACTCAAGCTTCTTGACCTATTCTGCTCATCTCACCAAGTCTGGCCTTGTCCAAGGCATTCCCAGGTCATCTTCTCATCAAATCATGCATAGGATCTCATTTTTCACCTATTGGGTCAATCTTAAACCCTCAAAGATAACACTCACTCACTGACTTCCTCGAGCTCAAACCAGTCGTCACCTAGCAACACAGTCAAAATTTGGCCTAAGGAAGACTTTCAAAGAAACCCTAACCTGGAGCATCCACTAACTCACCTCGGCTCAAACAGAGCCTTCTATCTTAGCGATCCCTTTGGCAACACTTAGCATGCAAAGGCTAATAGACAAAACCCTAAAAGACCTAGAAACAAACCCTAGAAAGCAAAAAGGTAGAGGTCCCCATTTGCAATGGGGCGATGTGTGAATACGTCACAACAGGTACCCAATTGACATATGATTTGATGGGCAATCCTGAATCACAATCCACTCGAGATGGGATTACTAAGGAAACACAAGATGATTCAGCTGAGCTTGAACAAGGCCAACAGGAAAATAATAGTCAAAGGAAAGGTAAGGAGATTGCCAAAAGTCCAAGTTCAAGGAAGGCAAAGAAGCAATATACACCAAGTACCGGACCAAACTCAAAGAAGTAGACGACAGTGGCACATCAGTCATCACCAAACAATTCTCCAAGCGTAGAAAAAGTGGACCTATTTACAGGAGAAAAGATATCTCAACCCAATAATGAAAGCCAAATGGAGATTGAGTCTAGTGTACTTGAAAAGCAGAGTGGAAATGCTTCCATGGAACCTCTCCAAGAAAACATTGAACAAGAATCTTGTCAAGATGAAGATTTGAATATCATGGATTTCTTTGACCAGCATGATATGACAACAGAAGTGGGAGGCTTGGGGAATCCCAATTTTCTCTTTTCCAGCAGAAATTTCCTTGAAAATGAAACTTTGCCAAGAAAGCAAGAACAGATGGAAGTGCATAGTCAACCGTCGAAAGTACGAATGCGGCAAAAAGACCAAATGAGAAAAGATCCTGAAGAGGATGGTGATCCAACGACAGAATTGGAAGAACTCCTCAGCGGGATAAACAATTCAAAAGAAAAGAAGACAGCCAAGAAGTTCTCCCAAATGACAAGAGAATTAGGATTGAGAATTCTACATGTTGCAGTTCCTAGAGTAGACAAGACAAGAGATGAAATCACTCCAATGAAGCATGATGTAACAGAAATTGATTTAGGACCTACTTCATGAGCCTAAGCCATTGAGAATTTTGATGACTCCACTCAAGCATTGAAAGATCAAATCAGGAAATTGGAAGGAAAGTACAAGAAGTTGAAGACTGACCATAAAACCTTAGGTGGATATGTGCAGCACCTAATGAAGCCAGTTAGACAGGAAGATGAGACATTTGTTCCACCCACTGCCCTTCCAAGGGAATCAGTTGAAAGCCTTGAAGAAATGAAGGTAATTGCTCAAGGAACTAAAGACTGGTTGAAGAAAGTCCACAAAGAGGCAAATACATTCATTAAGGACTTAATGCAAATGCATAATAAGATTTTGGCGATTCTCAGTTTAATCCAGGATATTGATCATGCTTGGGAAGACACTCATATCTACCAAGACAAGACAATCCCATGCCTAGGAGCATTGATGGAGATTCCACAAGACACATTGATGGAAGGCGGGGTAATCAGGGAAAAGGAAGCATATGACTTCTTCAAATGGTACTGCGCAGTGATATTAGGAAAGGAAGCCTTCGAGAAATCAAATGAAGAATCAGCCCGGCTAAGGAGGATACTCAAAGAAATTTAGATGGAAATCCTCTTCTCAGCAGAGGTAATGTTTGTGCAAGAAATGGGAGATAAGGAGATGACCACAGATAATTCGAAGAGCAAAGGTCAAGGAACACCTTTTCATGGACATAAGTTCTTTCTCGGGGAGTCACTTGGATGACATTTCCATATTCATCAGTTTCATGAACAAGATTCAGGTACTCAAGCCAGCATGGGAGAAGACTCTCAGTCAATGTGAAAAGGATACAACAATCATGGAGTACAAGCATGAGACTACTCCAAGTGTCTCTGTAGATGAACTCGAGATAGTGGTGTCTAGGTTCATTGAATTTGCCAACAAACAGAGAGATAAGGAACACTTCTAGATGATGAGTTGTTTGATTCTTAGTTGACATCTAGTTATTGGTTCTTTACTGTTCTTTTTGCATAAAAGGTGGTCATTTACTTTTTTGCTCTCATCGCCTTTTGAAGGCCTATATAAAGGAATTTACCCCCTCATTTTTAATAAGGAGAGATATTATAAAATTGTTGCTGAGATACTCCCAAGATGATAATAATTCATTCATTGGTTCTTTGGTGAATATTTGTGTTGTCTTGAAGTTGTATGGTTTCCTATCCTTCGAAATAAAATAGAATTTGTTTCTTTCGAAGTTGTTTAGTGGATGAAAGATTTGATAGTGTTGATTAGTGGTGAAATCTTTTTGTTCATACCTTTGATGAATAGATGATTTCTTTTCATTGTGTAAGGTTAGTCTGAGCTTGTTTTTGTGGATGTTTAACTTCTATCCTTAGATAGATATCGTTCATTCTTATGGTAATTATTCAAGGTATGAAAATCATAAGCACGACCTTTGAAGATTGCACCCATTTTGTCTAGTTGTTTCTTTTGGCGAACCTAAGTGTGGTTTGATTTCACCCAATCATTCACTGTCTCTTGAATTCTTAGGAGTAGAGTAGAATTCCTAACCCAATCCTTTTTCCATTTTTTTTGAATTCGGTGATCCAAAATCCAAAGAAGAGAACCTTCATTGCTATATCTTCTGTACCATACATTCCTAGAGAGTGCATCATTCCAAGTCCTCATTGTGATCAAAGAACAACAAAAGTGTAAGTCTCCCTTGGATTACCAACACACATCATACCAAACGAGCTATATCCATCATAAAGTCGCAAGTTCACGTAGGAACCTGGGAATCGCTTTTATGAACTTTTGCAATCTTAGCATAAAAGGCGAATTTGCTCAAGAGAGGATAAAGTGTCTTTGGCATTTTTATTCTGTGTTGGTGTGGTCATAAAACACCCATCAATAGGTATATTGAGCCATCCAAAAGAAAACATCTTCTCTCGCATGCATTTCATCAGAGCAAGCTCCCATTACATTGCACAGGAGCACAATATTCAACTCAGACCACAACATATAAATCCTATGAGGTGGGACTGGCCAGGTTGTTTCCAAATGCTTTTGATTGGGTTAAAAATTATGATGCATGTCATAGGTTTATATATTCTACTTCTTTTTTTTAAATTATGACAAGCTGGTTGCCTAATGAGTTGAAGCTCTGATGCAGACAGGATATGGGAAGCACAAACGGTGAATAATTAGAGGACAAATATACAAACATAAGCATTTTCAACTGTATAACACACAAAATGTTATCATAAACACATGACAACTTTAGTACAATTTATGCCACAAAAAAAGAAAAAGAAAAACATCAAGATATCAAGTGAATAGGATCAGTCCACCTTGAATTGTTGCCAAGAAGTGGAAGGGATAAAATACAATTGCAGAACAAAATATGCTGGAAGTAGAAAAAGACAACTTATTAAATGTTCAAAAGTGAATAGGATCAGTCAACTCAGATATTACATCAAAGAGTAGAAAAAGACAACTTATCAGAAACCACAAACCCCACTTGAAGACACCTTGTCAGAAGTTCATTTGCTAATGATATAGTGCCAATGCCACTTCTTTAGAAAACATGACAAAAAGAGATAAGGGAACAGCCCCACCAAACAATCCAAAATCCATAGCAGAGAAAAAGTTTGATGCTATGTTGGTTATGATATCATAAATGCTAGCCAAGATGAATCAAAATATACCACATGCTACTCCAGTTCAAAATGGACAATCTAGTCTCTCTAACACCAATAATCACCAGAATACTAATGGATGCATTGTTGGAACAGCTTCTGGGTCTGTTCCTAAGCCACTCCAACCCACATTTCCATGTAGGGAGGAGGTTCAAGTTGTGCTAGAAGCCCATGTTCCTATAGCAAGAAGTGAGGGCTAGTTATGTTGAATATGTCAGAGATATGTGACATTTTGACATTACAGCAGTTCATGAATCAGAAGGAGAGAGGTGATAGAAAAATTGAGAATAAGAGTAGTCTTGTTGTACAAAGGGACTATCAGCAAACCTTGCGAAAGGTGACTCTTCCACAATGATTCAGGTTTATAAGTAATCAAATTTCCATCACTTGACCCTGTGGATGACATAACCTATTTACAGATCCAATTTATGATCTCACTATCCCATTGGAGATATGTGACGTCTTTTCATTAGAGCAATTCATGGATTAGAAGAAGAGGGGTGGTGGAAAAATTGAGAACAGATGTCCTATTGTGGAAAGGGACTACCAACAAACCTTGGGAAAGGTGACTCTTGTACATTATAAATAGGGTTTTCAAGATATCAAATTTCAATCACATGATCTTGTGAATGGCATAACTTGTTCACAAATCCAATTTAAGATCTCAACAAAGCTGTAACAGCAGGATCCAAATTTCACTACAGATAGTCCCTCGTGTTCACCAACAATGGATATCTCCTCATCAACTCTTATGGGTGCAATCTACAATGTTAAATGTTCAACATAAAGCAACATAAAAGGAAAAATGAAAAATAGAGAATAAAATTTGCAAGGAACACACACAAACATGATTACAACAACATAACCTAGACAAACGCTAGAGGGTGAAAACTCCAACAAGAACGAGTGTTTTTCTCCTCATCCCACTATCTTGGTCAATTTCACAGATGTTACAAATGCCTTCAAGCCTGATTGCAGACATCAAAATGTGTTCAAGCTCCTTTCAAACCCATTATGAACATTGAAAACACTGCAACTAAGAATCCCTATCTTTTTTCCCTTATAGTCGCACTATAATCATGAAAAATGAGGGTTACACAAAGTGCTAACACTTCTAACTTTGTATTTACACAATGCATAACACTCATCTATATTCCCATGGCACCAAAGTGGAAGAACAAACATCAAAAGAGTTGATTCAAGAGACAAAACCCTTCAAATTCCTCACCATCCTAATAGTTGCAAATTCATCTTTTTCTCCAAAGACACTATTTTACGAACATCGTGATATGTTAGCATGTGTCTTGGTCAATGATAATTTTTCTGCAGTCGATGACACTTTTGCCACCTATGACAACCAGAAAAAACATCATTCTAGGTTTTAAACTTAGGGTTGAAGTCTGCAACTTGTTTCAGAAAACCCTTAGATGCTCAAGATCACCTCAAAGTCTCAAACACTCCTTTGACAGTTGACAATCTCTCTTTCATTCTACCATGATGTTTCTACAATGATTCCTTCGTTCCAGGCCACCTGACACCTTGCCTTGACCCTGAGACACAACTTAGTTCCACCAGATTTTCTGACAAGGCCTTCAGACATTAAGTGGCTTTCTTTCATTGATTTGTTTTACAAGCATACTCTCCAAAATGATTTATTAGGACAATATAAGAATATAACCTGATAAATTAATTCTTTATATGATTTATGTGAAACTCAAGTAAGGCATTTTTAAATGGAACCTAAAATTAACAGCAAACTCTTTATGATATGTGAAAATCTTCATGATAAGAAACATAATTGTGATCCATCACCACCCATTAAATAGGATAATACATTTTAATAATGTTTAATAATCCTAAAAAAGATAAGAAATATATGATAATACTTAGAGCACAAAAACGAAAAAAATTAAAAAGAAATACCTTTACAACTTCCCAACAATTTATGTGATTCAAATGATAGAAAGTTCCTAAAGAAGATTTAGTTTCACTATAAGCATACAGCAGAAATGTTACCTCTCCACAGTTCCAGCTATTATTATGGTCTTCACCATCATTATTCTCTTCACCGTTTGCCAAGTTATGCTTCTGATTGTATGATACAAGATCGGCTAGCGAAAATCCATCATGGGCACATACAAAGTTGACACTATGCCATGGTTTCCTTCCTCCTTCCTGAAGAATTAATGCTTTGCATAAGAAAGAGAAGCACCATTGCAGAGATCACAAAACAACATAAATATATAAATTACATAGTCAACTGAATCGACTAAACCATACAACATAAATAAATGAATCTAGACAGCTGCTAAATAGATGAACCAATTGTGTTATCATTTATAACATAAGGTTTAAAATTTATTGCATGTCAACAACCAGGCTCAAATAGTTCATCTCAATTCTTAACCTCTATGTGATCCAACAATTTTGGACCTTACTGATGCTACTATCACCATGGTCCATCACTATCATTGACCATGTGACATAGATAGTTTACAATGACATCGTAAACAAACTCATGAGCATATTTGCAACATCATCTTTTGTCCATTTGTATCATACCACCCATATCAGCATTGCTGCAACCTCATTTTTGTCAATTTGTATCATACCACCCATACCAGCACTTTTGCAACCCCATCTTGTCAATTTGTATCATACCATCCATATTGGCATTCTATAATTTTGGCCTCCTGAAAGTTTTAAGAATGTTCTGGTGAGTAATCAGGTTTATCAGAAGTCTATAACCCTAAAATTATCTTTGAAAAACTCATTTTCTCTTCACATAAGATGACAGCTTATCCTTCGGCTAGGGAATAGGAGACAAGCTGAAAGCTCTCTACTGCATCCCATAGAAGGGGCAGCTCATCCCCTCTTCCCATAGGAAACAAAGTTAAAATGTTACCCACCACAAATCATGTTTACCCATGGACCATGGAAAATCTTACCCCTTCTTCCAATAGACACACAAACACATAAAAAAAAAAAGCATGCATAAGAATATTGACTAGACACTCCTCTTACAAATGGCCCCATGTTATCTCAAAATGGTTATACAGCATATCCAGTCAGTACAATTTTGATAAAACGTAGAACCAAAAGAATAATGTGAACCTTCACAATAATTGAATCCCATATGTTATAATAAAAACAGTGATACTAATAATAGCCAACAAACAAAATATTTTTAAAACCTCATAATTTGCGAAAAATGAAAATTCTCATATATTCATAATTCAAAGATTTGTCTGATGTCATACATGATGAAAATTACAATCCATATTTATATTGCTCTTCATCGTCAAACTCAACATTTGATTTAATTTCAATTGAGCCACAATGAATTACAATGCGACTACACTAGTCATGGCATATGTAGAAGTTGCCTCATCTATAGAGATTTCGGCACGTTGTGCAACAATAACATCAAGTCAATGCCCTAAAGAGTTTGATCTCAATTCCCTATCTCCCCTCATTGTAATCAAGTTTCTTATGTGACAAGAGATGCAAATTGGAATGCACAAATATCAAATCTACTTCTTTTGCACCCAACTAGCAACACTTGAATAAGTGGATAAAGGAGCGTGTGATCCAATTCCTCTCAATTGAAGAAGAACTCACAACCTATAGAAATGTTTAACATTGGCAATTAATTTACACTAGATGAAATCTAAGGACAAAGGGACAAGATGATGGAAGGACAGATCTCGAGGATGGGAGAACCAAGGGCCTAGATTTGGGGATGGCAACTAGTGGGGTTCTAAGAGTGGAGACTCTAATGGGGTTGAGATACAATGCCCCTCATGGGGATCTGCGTCATGCAGCACTCCTTATGGGGATCTAGGGGCAACGCACCTAGTGCAGTCAATGGGCAACAACTCTCATGATGTTCTAGGGGAACCACATTTTCACAATTTTATCATTTATGGGAAAAGTTAGGTATTTGGAACTATTATTTATAGAAATGTTATAAAAAATGACCTTATTTTGTTCTTTTGTCTTTTAGGCATCCCTTGGGTTTACTTGCCTAGATCCAACTAAGGTTCACTAAGTGTCCTCCACAGCCCCTAATGGGGTTTAAGTGGCAATGCATATTCACAAGTTTATCACTTATGAGAAAATTTAGGTACTTGGTGCTTTTTTGTTTATAATGTTCTAAAAAATTATTTCCTTTTTGTTTTCTCTTTTGGACAGACCTTGGGTTTACCTAGATTTTCTTTATTTTCGCCAAGAATCTACCTTGGTTTCCAAGGTGGTTTTTGTTGATGTGTTTTTTACGCACATGCGAACACAAAATAAAATACCATAAGTATCTTATCCTCTCTTGAACAAAATCTCTCAAATGCTGAAGATTAGCTTAAGGATCACTTGAGAAGACTCTGAGGTTCATGAATGTAGGGTCTCTACGTGTCAATAAGTTCAGTTGGTTTTATGTAATTATGCTGGAATCACAAGAGGACTTACATTCGAATGCCTGAATGCTTGATTTGTTGGAACTAAGGTCCTATCTACTCGATTGGAAGATAAAAAAAAAGAGCAAAAGAGGTAGGGTTTGAGTGAGAGTCTATTCTAATCCTAAGAATGTAGGAAGATGGGTGAATGATCGGGATGGAATCCTACTGGGTATGGTCTCACCATCAAATAGAACAATTTAACACAAGCTCAGTGCAATCTTCTAAGGACGTTTCAAAGATGTTCGAATCAATGCCACGAAACATTAATCACCATACAAGTTAATGCATAAGCAATGAGTGTAGGATGATTTGAGTTTAAGCTCATGTCACTCCAGTTGACGACGCAAAGCACACTTACAATCAGCAAGAGGCTAGTGATATGGACTAAACGGATTCCACATAAATACATTCAACAACTTCTTCCATTCAATCTAATCAACATGAAAACAAATTGAGAAGTAGAACCACGAGGCTTGTTGAAATAACAAATTTCATCATAAGTTCAATGAAAAGAATATCTCATTTACAAGTCATACCAACAATTCTTCCTTTTCTTAAGCTACTCCAATTCTAATTGTTATTCTATTCTCTCCTAACTATTAGCTATTAACTATTAGCCTTTACAAATGAAGAGCTTGAGCTTTATATAGAGGCTCATTTACAATGAATGGCCAGGATTGGATTTCCATCAACGGCCAAGATTTTACAATAAAAAAACCCTAATTAGGGTTTGTTACAACAAACTTCTCCATAGCCAATGAGAAAATTACATTCCATGAGTGTGGACCAATAGAAATCAGGGGTAGGTGCCTCGGAGTTTGTGTCGTAACTGGTGAGTCAGGTACATTGAATCAAGACATGCAGATGTGGAACCCCTCTAATTGGTAGAGATAGTGACTGGGATGATGACTGGGATGCGACCTCCAGCTTGCCCTTTGTAGGTTTGATCCTCTAACTTTGATTAACTCTTCTGAAACTGTCTGCTTCTTCAATCGTGCTCAATGTAGGCTTCAATCATAGATGTGCGAGGTGTAGATCTTAGTTTTGAAGTACTGATGTACTTTTGATCTCACCGCTGTCTTTCTCCTTTGAAACTCCAAACCTTTTCTCTTGTGACTCTCTTCATGTCCTGCAAAACAAACAAGCAAGGATTACACATACTTAAAATAGGTTGATTAAAGCATATAAAGAGGATTCGCCATCATGAAGCAACACTTGAAGTTGCTTTCCGCTCGTGAAGAGGAGTTCCTGAAGTGTATTCCATCTTTGATGTTCATTAAGTTTCCCTCGCCTTAATCTTCTTCATTTTCTTGAACTTCCTTCACTCATACCCTTTAAATTGTGAAGTTTGCCCATGTAGGTCAGATCATGAAGTTTATTCTTGCATGTTGAACTTGTGAAGTTCATGAAGTCAAGATTTGCTTGTGTAGGCTTAAAGATGAAGATTGCTCTAGATGGAGTACTTGCAACTTGTTTCAATCACCTTGCTTATTCATATAATTCGCTCCAATCTTCTAAGTCGTGAAGTTTACCATAGTAGAAAATTCGCCCCAAACCTTGAACTCATGAAGTTTGCTCTCATCCTACAACTCATGAAGGAGTAAAATCTCTTCAAACCATCAGCACATGAAGTTGCGAAATCCGCTCAAAAGGGTGTGCACCTGAAGTTTGTTTCTCTTATCTTGCTCATAAAATTTGTTCTTCCTCTCCAAAATATGAAATTTGCTCATGATCTCAAACTCATGAAGTTCATTGTTCTTGTGTGAATTCCACTCCATTCCCTCTAGACATGAAGTTCGCTCTTAATCCCTTAAACATGAAGTTGCACATTTCGCTTCAAGGAGGTAATTCATGAGGTTCAAACTTCGCTCCTATCTCTCAACTTATGAAGTTGTTGACTTTGCTCCTATTTCCCAATGCATGAAGTTATCTACTTCGCTCCAAAGGCTCAAGTCATGAAGATGTTGAATCTCACTCTTCGCAACTCATGAAGCAATGATTTCATTTTAAAACCTTCTAGGATGAAGTAACGATTTCGCTCCTCCTTAGCGATTCGTGAAGTGGAGGATTTCGCTCCTCTTTGGTCAAACATGAAGTAAAGAATTTTGCTTGAAGCTTGCAGCTGCTGAAGTTATCAACTTCGCTCATAAACTCAAACTCATGAAGCTATCAACTTCGCTTCAAAACACCAATTCATTAAGTAAGAAACTTCACTCATCTCTTTTGATACACGAAGTATGAATTTCGCTCCTAGTTGCTTGAACCCGAAGTTCGCTTCTATCTCCTTGAAGTTGAAGTTGTAAAATCACTCTACTTCGCTTCTCTTGGTGAGATCATGAAGTTCATTTGGCATTGAGTCCTCTTTAGGTGATTATCCTTGTCTTATTCAATTTCGCTCATGCTTATGAAATTCACTCTCTTTCCCCAATGCATGAAGTTATCTACTTCGCTCACCTCCTTCAACTCATGAAGTAGCTTTTCGCTCACCTCCTTCAATTCATGAAGTTGGGAATTTCACTCACTTTCTTCAATGCACGAAGTAAAAAAAAAGCTTCGCTCATCTCCTTTAACTACCGAAGTTGATTTATTTCACCTATTTATATCCAACTTCACTCTCAAGATCGCTTCATTTTGCTAGATCATGAATTCCGCTCCAAAGCGCTCAAGCATGAAGTTGTCAATTTTACTTCAAAATGTAAACTTGTGAAGAAGAAACTTCGTTCTAAAGTGGTGAAACATGAAGTTCGCTCCTATCATCTCCAACATGAAGTTCACTCACCTCTCCTCCAACATGAAGTTCGCTCACCTCTCCTTCAACATGAAGTTCATTTGAAAAGCTAGTCTCTACGTCAGGATTCATATATGGAATATAACATTTAAGTATAAGTTCTTATACTTTAAGTTATATTCCATATATATTGTCAAGATGTTTGAGAGTGGTTTCGGACCTCCAGGAGTTATAATGCAAAATCTAGTTTTTGGAGGATCCTTCAAATTTCCAAACTTAATCAAATTTCAAGACACTTAAGGATCAGGATGACATTCCAGACTTCTAAGGCGAGTTCGCTCTGATCTAGATGTAAGGGACAAGACTTAGGAGGATACTATGTATTAAACCAAGGCTTGATTTAGCAACTCAAAGCGTGACCGGATAGTACACAAAAAACCCTAGGAATGATCTAAATAACCCCTAATCACTCAACTGACCTGACCTCCTTCACTTCACCTTGAGGAGATCCACCTGGCTTGATGACCTTTGAGAAACTCAATCCCTTCAATGCAAAGGCTAAGACACTAAAACGACCAACAACAAAACTAAAAGAGCTAACCCTAGAAAGCAAAAAGTGGAGGTCCCCATTTGCAATGGGGCGATGTGTGAATACCTCACAACAGTTTCCAAGGGTGGACCTTGGGCAAACCCTAGGCCTTCCCAGCCCTAAACCAAACCCATACAAGTACGAGCGGTTTTGTCAAACCCTACAACATAAATATTCACATAATGAAGCCAAAACAGATCTATTGGTGTGTTAATTGTCCATCTTCATGTACAAAGAAAGGCTATCAATACAAAAATTTGTGACATTCATGTACAAATAGTGAAAATATCATGCACATATTGTTTTCAACACGGAAGTTTAACAAAACATATTGATGAATATATGAAAGTACAACATATTTTATACATATTTATAGAGCCAAAAGTAGATGTGTCTTTTAAAGATGTACCAACAGAATATTCTCACAAGAGACCACACATTGGCAACTCAAACCCCATTGGAAGACTATTTGTTATGCAAGGTCGAGAAGCAATTGATGCAGCAATTGCACGCTTCTTTCATGCAAACGGAATATAGTTTGGTTTTTCTCGCCCACATTTCTATGGAGAGATGGTTCAAGCCCACATTTCTATGTAGAGATGGTTCAAGCTATCAATAATGGACCACCTAGGTAAAAACGACTTGGGTATTAAAAGCTTCGCACTACTGTAATTGATAAAGAAAAAATTCAATCAGAGCACCAAACTACACCAATTAAAAGTGTGGGCTACAGAAGGCTGCAATATTGTGATGGATGGGTTCATAGATACTAAAAATCGTTCACTACTTAATATCATGGTAACATATAGCAAAGGGCCTTTTTTTGAGCAACAAATTGTATAGAGTAAGAAAAAAATGCAAAGTTTCTTCGTAACCATGTGACAGCATTGAGGAGGTGGGGACATCACATGTAGTCCAAGTTGTTACTGATTTTGCCCCTGTTTGTAAAGCAGCAAGTATGTTGGTTAAAAAAAGGTACAAGCATAAATTTTGGACATCATGTTGTCTACATTCATTGAATAATGCACTCAAAGATATTGAAAAATTCCAATGGATTTCAAATCTCATACAAAAAGGCAGAAAAATACTGATCTTCATATGTAACCATCACCACACACAAACCATTTATTGAAAATTTCCCAAGGTGAAACTTTTGAAACCTACTAATACATTGTTTGCATCTTATTTTATCCTTCTTGACCATCTTTGTGAAGTCAAAGGAGCTTTGTGTTTCACAATAATCAGTGATGCATGGGCAGCTAGGAGACAATCTACATCAGATACTGCAGTTGAGGTGAGAGGTATGGTCCTTGATGACCATTTTTGGGATGATGCTAAATTTGTTGTGGACTTTATTAAGCCCATATGTGAGGTGACAAAATTTGTAGATTCAAACAAGCCATGTTTGGGAGAAATCTATAAAGAAATTGATTCCATGTGTGAAACAGTCAAGAAAACAATAGATGCAAAAGATCTTTCTTTAAATCCTTGGATAGCAAAAAAGTTACATAAAAGATGGAGCAAACTTAACACAACCATTGATTGGGCTACCTATGCCTTACATACTAAATGGTATAATATACAAGAGACCAATAAGAGGGCTTCACATGAGGATAAGAGAGGTAATGAAGATATTTCAGGCTGCAATAAAAAATATTTATGGTCGAAGTGAGGATGCTTTAATTATGAGGAGTCAATGAAATAAGTTTTTATGTGGACATGGTGATTTTTCTTAGATTGAAGCTTTATATGATATAAAAGCAAAGAAAGACCCTATAGAGTGGCGGTGGAACCATAGAGGTGAAACCCTTGAATTGCAATCATTTGCAATAAGATTGCTCTCACAAGTAGCCAGCTCTTCATCTTGTGAGACAAATTGGAGTGCTTATGGTTTTATTCATTCACCAAAGAAAGCAGAGAACCTAGTGTACATTCATAGCTTACTTCGTCTTCTCCCTCGTGTGGATCCAGGGTACATGGAGAGTCCTTTAACAAAATGGGACCAAATTTCACCCGATGGAGCAGTTGCAAGCATGGTGGATGAAGCAGATGGCCTTAATGATTTAGCCCCTGTTCTACTTCCATCAAAGGAACCTGAGTTTGAGAGTGATGAGTATCTAGATGGAGAAGTTGCAACCATGGTGGATGTAGTGGTTGAAGCAGATAGCCTTTATGATTTACCCCCAATTCTACTACCATCAACGGAACTTGAGTTTGAGAGTGATGAGTATCTAGAGAGCATCATAGTTGAGGACCTTGATATGGATGATCAAAACGTAGAAGTGTAGATGATAGATTTCTGATTTTTGTTTCTGTTTGCATATCAACCTATCAAACTATCAAGATTTATGAATTTCAATGTGTAATGATAATCTATTATCAAAAATGTAGTGTGATTAGTGAACTCTGACACAATGACATTTGACATTTGACATTTGTGTATTTAAACTTTAAAGTTAATGTTAAACTTCACCACTGTTCCTGTTTAGAAACTTCTATGTCATGATGTTTTCTAACACTTATTAAATTATATTAAAAAATGGCATCTCCAAGTACCCGTCTCCTATTTTGAAAATATTTGTACCCAGTACCAGTACCAGTCTTTCATGCCAGTACAAGTATCGATCTTTTGGCAACCTTGGTTTTTGCTCATGTGGAAATAGGAATCCAATCTCGTCAACTCTTTACTGCTATGGCAGTTACATCTGCTGGTCGTGTGTGTTAGAATGAGCACCATGAGACTACAATCTAATGCAAACTGAAGAATACAGTGGACAGTGAATAAGCTATATACCTAGATGTTAGGATAAAAATGTTATATGCCAATGGTTCTACCTCTGTACTGATTATTCCTATCGCTAATCACTGCTGGGCATTAAGTATTTAAGGGGATATGAACCTTGTCACATTGCTGGAGCTGAACTGGAAGTTTTGCCAAGTCATGGGAGCATCACCAAGTATTACAGTGAGTTGTGTGTCTGAAGTAGTTTAAATCTGAATGCCTTGTTGCTGCTGGAAGTTGGACGGTTCCTTGGGTGCATGGATTAGAGCAGTTCACGTCTTAACAAGAAGATATTGCTGTCATAAGCTAATGTATTTCTAATACACAGGTCAGAAATATTATATATGCATTTATGGACTGATCTTTCTATCGAACTGTAGAAATCATTATCGTATATCAGTCAATAATCATTCAAGGGTTTATATCTACATATTGTTTCTGGTATCAATGGTTCATATATATGATATTTTAGTGAATGGATACAATTAATTTACAATCCCTGTAATTAATCTGAGTCTGAAAATAAGAAAAGGCATTATTGTTGTGAACACATTTCCATTCCAAATGCAGAAAACAAAGAACACACAACTGCAAATAAACTCTGCATGTTCAGACACTAGCAAAGTTTGACTAATTGGCAGTGGTGAAACAGGTGCAATGGTTCCAAACGGTGTTGCCCTCTTACACATAGTATAAAACATTAGGAACATCACTAAATACATATACAGTCACCCTTAGCAACTTAGCTTGATGAAATATCACACCAAAGGGTAAGAGCTTGTGTGAGATGGTGCAACACATTTTGCAACTTCATCACCTTTCAAAACATTTGTAATAACTAATATGTTAATAACTTTGAAGCAAATGTTTGTGAGCCAACAATGGTTGGATAAGGATTCTTCTTCTTCAAAGAAGGCAAGTGGTCAAAGAGTCACAAAGACAATCTTTTTGTGATGTCTTTCCAAAGAGGACTATAATAAAATCATCAAGGTAACTTCAAACTTCTACTTAAAACTTTAAATGTATCCTTCAATTTCACTTTTCTAAGTCCTAATTACAAGATATTTTAAAGTTTCATTTCTAATTGCGATTTAATTTATGTTTAAATGTTGAATCCTTTATTCAAGACTTTGTGCTTGGTGGATTGGGAAAAAAACCTAATAGCTTACACTTATGAGGCCATGGACAACACCAAGGAGCCATCCAAACTGTTGCAAGGGAGAAAAAACAAAATCTAAACCCATTTGAAATGTCGCCAATCAGAGGCAAAACAATCAACTCCACCAACCCATTCATGAGGCCAGGTACTACCTCAACCCCATTTTTTTCCCTCAGAGGACTTTAGAGATGTTGATGGGCAGGTTATGGAGGGTCCATAACATGCATTATGAGGATGTCACATGAGGTTCAATTCCAGGACTTGATTATGGAGGAGATGTGAATATACAGGCATGTTCAAGGGAGATGCATTGTGAACCACCCACGAAAAATATAACAAAAAATATCAATCTCATCTTCACTTCACTTCTGAAATTTAAATATTTGATATGTGAAACTATTCTTTACTTGTGAATGCCTTCTTTGCAACTACTTGGTGAGAAGATTTGGGCAGAAAACCCAAAATCTTCAAAACCTAGCCCTTGGATTTTTTCCAAACCTTGTAAAGCTTATGGATGTGTGTAAAATTCCTTACTAGGACTTTTTGAAAATAAACGTTTCCATTTCAGGTTATACAGAGAACCACTGTTAAATACTTATTTAAGACAGTTTGTATGTTCTGGAATATGCAGCGAGTATTACTTTTAACTGGTTGGATTTTTGTAAAGCTTCAGAATTTCTTTAAGCAATGTAATTCATACTTTTCAGAACTTCTTGCATACTTATTGATCACATAGCATTATAACGCAGTTTATTGTAAACATTCAACACTATGTAAATAAACATTTCATTGCATTCAAACTGTAAATCTAAATATTTCATAGATTTTATTGTGCACCTGTAGTTCCGTGACAATACAATGTCAAAGACTGATTATTAAATGCCTGTGTTGCAATCATCTTGCAACTTCCTTCCGTCACGAACTCTGGCGTTGTCAGTGCAACTCCTGGTAGTAGAGGCTTTTCCCGATATCGGGGCTCTAGGTTTGTGGCAGTAATCGGTATAGGTTTCCCCGTGTTTGTCAAAGACTTCCGCACTATGTCTGTCGGCTACCCCGCAATTGTCTTTCACTCCACTCTGCATTGGAAGTCGTCCTCGTTAATTTCCAACACCATTTGTCTGCAGACACCCGATGCCATGCTTGGAAATAACACACTAGCACTGCGTTTGGGGTTAATACGGAAGTATCCCACCTCGAACACTGGCATTTGCGATCGGGTCTATCCAAAACTGACGCCAATGTAAAGCTCCGCGACCAACAACCACCCTTCTCAAATCCACGGCTTGCGCAGCCACGAATCCACCAATAGGTCAGTATCTCTGACGAAAGGTGACTGAAACTTGGATCCTGTCTTACAGGATTGTATCTCTTCTTTCTGACTTTATTTTCCTTTCATAAACCTTCGATGAGGGACATTGTTGATGCCCATTCTTTATTAACACCAATTTGGTAGTTAAAATCCCGTAATAGTTAAACCATAACACATGTAATTAAAAACAAACATGTCTTTTAACCATTATAAATGAAATATTAATCATTTATATGACTGAACAGGGAAGTTCATATAAAATAATTAATATTTTATAACATATGTCAAATGTTTATTTAGGGGATATGGCAGTCGCCCCTGCCCAAATGTTGCTTGCCCACAAGCAATTGTAGCTCTGGATGTTGAAGCACCTACTCATTTTCCCAAGTAGCATCATCTAATGGTAAATTCTATCATTTAATGAGATATTCCCTGATTGTCCTATTCCGCAAATGCCTGTCGCGAGTCTCCAAAATTACTTCTAGAATCATTTCAAGCTTCCCTTCATCATTCAGAGGAGGTAAATCTTCGAAAACTAATACCTGCTGGCCCAAAGCTTTCTTGAGATGATACATGAAATACATTGTGTATCTTGCTATTCACTGGTAGATCGAGTTCATAGGCTACAGCACCAACCTTTCGGACTACCCGATATGGACCATAAAACTGAGGATTTAATTTTTGAGACCCACTACGTTTGAGAGAAGATTGCCGATAAGGTTGCAACCTGAGAAATACCAAGTCTCCCACTTCGAAATGGCGTTCAATTCGCTTTTTATCTGCATAAAGTTTTTGTTGATTCTGAGCACATTGCAAATTCTCCTTAAGAGCTAACAAAATTTCTTGGTTTTCTTGAAGCCAATCACGAGTTCTAGGTACATTGCTCTGTTCAAAAGCAAGGTCAAGAACAGAAAGTACATCATAGCCATATAATGCTTTGAAAGGAGACATACCAATTGGCATATGAAAGGTAGTATTATAAAAATATTCACCCAAATATAACCAACGAACCCAAGCCTTCTGATGACCAGCTACATAGTTATGAAGATAACCTTCAATCCACTTGTTCACTATTTCTATCTGCCCATCTGTTTGCAGATGATAACTGTTGCTATGATTCAACTCTGTACCTGTCAATCTGAAAAGCTCCCCCCAAAATATGCTCAAAAATCTGCTATCTCTATCACTGATTATAGTCTTTGGTAAACCATGTAATCGGAAAACCTCTCTAAAGAATAACTCTGCAATCTGAACTGCTGTAAATTTTGTAGCGATAGAAAAGAAGTGTGCAAATTTAGTTAATCTATCAACCACAACAAATATACAATCTTTACCTTGGGATTTCGGTAAACCTGTGATGAAATCCATGGATATACTTTCTCATTTCTGATCTGATATAGGTAGTGGCTGTAGTAACCCGGCAGGATACGTTTGTTCTGCTTTATTTTGCTGGCAGGTGGTGCATTCCTTGACATAGCGTAGGACATCGTTTTTTAAGCCTTTCCAAGTGAACCTTTCTCTTACCTGACGATACGTTTTGAAGTATCCAGGATGCCCTGCTAGAGGAATATCATGCATACATTGGAGAATTTTTTCTTTTAACTTTGATCCTGGAGTTAAATAAATCCTGTCCTTGTAATAAATAACATCATTAACAATTTTATATTTATCATCCTATATATTACCATCTAGCAAATCACATGCAAAAGAATCCTTTGAATACTCAATCAGCAATAAAGATTTCCAATCAGCTGTAACAACAGATAACGCATTGATTTCAAGCCTTCTAGATAAAGCATCAGCAACAACATTATTTTTACCTTTTACATATTCAATCTCAAAGTCATAAGCTTGAATTTTACTAATCCACTTCTGTTGCCTGTCATTTAAATCTTTTTGCCCCAAGAAATATCTCAAACTGTTATGGTCAGTTTTCACCACAAATCTGCTACCAACCAAATACTGTCTAAATTTTGTCAATGCATGCATGATTGCCAACATTTCTTTATCATAGATAGAATATAATTTCTCAAGTTTATTAAGTTTCCTGCTTTCATAAACTATAGGATGTTTGTTTTGCATTAAAACTGCCCCTATTCCATCACCAGAAGCATCACATTCCAACACAAAACGCTGATTAAAATCTAGAAGAACAAGTACTGGACAAGAACTCATTACCTCTTTAAGTTTCTCAAATACCTGTTGAGCTTCCTCAGTCCATCGGAATACCCCCTTTTTGGTAAGATCTATCAAGGGTGCCCCAAGCTGTGAGAATCCTTTAACAAATCTCCTATAATAATTGCATAAACCAAAGAATCCCCTTAATTCTGTAAGGTTCCGTGGTGGTGGCCAATCCAAAATGGCTCTTATCTTTTCTTGATGAACCTGTACTCCTGTTGCACTGATCATATGCCCTAAATACAAAATTTCAGTCATTCCAAATTCACATTTAGACGCCTTTGCATACAAGGATTGTGATTCCATAATACCAAGGACTATATCAATATGTCTCAAATGCTCTTCCCAGGTTTTGCTATAAATCAATATATCATCAAAGAATACTAGCAGAAATTTCCTTAACTGTTTGTTAAAAATATGATTCATACAGGACTGAAATGCTGCCGGAGCATTTGTTAGACCAAACGGCATAACCAGGAATTCATAATGACCATAATGACAACGGAAAGCAGTTTTATGAATGTCTTGTTCTCTTAACTTAATCTAATGATACCCTGATCTCAAATCAATTTTAGAAAAATAAATGGCACCATGCAATTCATCTAACAATTCGTCAATTCGAGGAATTGGATACCTGTTTTTGATTTTTTTTTGTTAAGAGTTCTGTAATCAATACACATCCGAAGAGTTCCATCCTTCTTTTTGACCAATACTACAGATGAAGCAAAAGGACTAGAACTAGGTCTGATATGTCCCATATCTAATAACTCCTTAATTGCCTTTTCTATTTCATCCTTGAATGTTTTAGGATGTCTGTAAGGAGTAGTAATCACTGGTTTAGCACCTTCTTCTAATTCAATAGTATGTTCAAAACCTCTGTCAGGTGGGACTCTTGGGGGAATATCGTTAAAAACCAAATGATGTGAATCTAATACTATTAATAAATCAGCTTGATAAGATTTAGATTCAAAACCTGATACCTTGTTGGAGATTAAACATTGTGCTGAACATGCCACATCTCCATGTCTGAAAATAGCTTCCATTCTTTTCGCATTGACAATCCTGGGGCCACTGTTAGACATACCACGAAGGACTACCTTCTTATCATCAATTTTAAAAGAGAATTCCATTCTTTTAAAGCTCTGTGTATATTCATCTAATGTTTCCATCCACTGTATGCCCAAGACAACATTAGTGTCAGCCAGATCAGTCACATAGAAATCATCAGTAACAGTGTAATTGCCAAGAGTAATATTCAATTTAGGAACTTTATGAGTGCTAGCCAAATTAGTTCCACCTGCTACTCTAACATCAAATCCCTCATGTTTTTCGGTCTGCAAACCACGTTTTTCCACAAGTGTTGCATCTATAAAATTATGAGTAGAACCACTATCAAGCATAACAATTACACGTTGTCCATTCAAAACTCCTCTAACTCTGAAAATATAATAATGTGGGGATCTTGTCATGGATGCTATTATTCTTTCTCCTTGTTTGGCACCTATTTCTGACTCACTATTCGGAGGTGTTCGTTCTATGTTGGGATCAACATTCTCTTCATCCTCACTGTTAGACATAACCTCAATATAATGAATTTTTCCCTTCCCTAAACATCTGTGTCCAGGCTGCCATGCTTCCCTACAATTGAAACATAGTTTTTTTCCTTCTGAGTTCTTCTCTTTCCTCTTTATCTAGCCTGTTTTTAGGGAAATCATCTTTGTTGAAAGGTTGTTTGTCCTTTTCCGGTTTAGGGGGTGGTCCTTTGTTAAAAGATTTACCTTTTGACGATGGTTCCAATTCTCTTGCTCTTTTGACAGCTGTTTGTAAAGTAGGGGGGTTTAAGGATTTAACCCACCCTTTGAGTGAATCAGACAATCCGTCTATAAATATCACAATCTTGTGTCTTTCTGAAATTTCAGTCACTAAGACAGCCAATTTTTCAAATTCAGAAATATATTGTTCAACAGTTCCAATTTGCTTAAGCTGAGTCAATTCTTTAAGATGTAATTCAGGATCTTTAGAATCAAATCTATCAATAAGTTTCTCAGTGAACTCAAAATAAGTACCTATCAAATTATAACCCAAGGTTATTTGTCCGTGATGCCACCATTCATGTGCTACACCGTCAAGATGTAACACAGCATATTTAATTGCTTCTTCTTCCATCATAGGGTTTAATTGGAAGTAAGTATCTAATTTTTGCACCCAAGCCCAAGCAGTTGTCTTACCTGAACCATAAAAATATGGAATGGACATTTTTCCAATTTTTCTTTGTAATTCACTGTTATGTCCTCGTTGTCCTCTTGGCCTATGTTTCATTCTAACATCTAAATATTCTCTAAATGTCATTGATGATCTGAATTCTTCACCGGAACCTAACCAGTCTTAATGTATTTCTTCCTGTATTTCTCTTATTGTAGGTTCATTTTCAGGTGGCTGGTTTCTAGCAGTAAATGTAGGCATAAATGGTCTAGTTGTTCCTGTTCTTTCTGGCTGATTATTAACTGACTGTTCATATCTACCCCCATTGTTTTCCCCATTATTTTGATGTTGATTATTCTGTCTTTTATTATTTTGGTGCTGATTAAAATTATTAGCCATAAACTGGGTCATCAAGTTGGTCATTCTGGTAACATTATCCTACATATCTTGCTGACTTCTGATCAATGCAGCCAATAGATCCCTATTGTTATCCAGGTCTCCCATGTTGGTTTCAAAAATAAATTCCTCGTCTGTTTCTATATGGCTATCCTCAATTGCAAAAGGAATAGATGAACTATTTTGCGCTAAAGGAGAGTTTGGAAATCTGTTTTGACGGGCCCTAGTACTTCGGAAATTATAATTTCCCGGGTGCATACTCAATTGTGCAGTAAATTTTCATGAAGTCTCAATACACTAAAGACTGGCAGGACACAGAAAGCTCTGATACCACTGTGAAATTCCTTACTAGGACTTTTTGAAAGTAAACGTTTCCATATCAGGTTATACAGAGAACCACTATTAAATACCTATTTAAGACGGTTTGTATGTTCCGGAATATGCAGCGAGTATTACTTTTAACTGGTTGGATTTTTGTAAAGCTTAAGAATTTCTTTAAGCAATGTAATTCATACTTTTCAGAACTTCTTGCATACTTATTGATGACATAGCATTGTAACGCAGTTTATTGTAAACATTCAACACTATGTAAATAAACATTTCATTGCATTCAAACTGTAAATCTAAATATTTCATAGATTTTATTGTGCACCTGTAGTTCCGTGACAATACAATGTCAAAGACTGATTATTAAATGTCTGTGTTGCAATCATCTTGCGACTTCCTTTCGTCATGAACTCTGGCGTTGTCGGTGCAACTCCCGTACTAGAGGCTTTTCCCAATATCGGGGCTCTAGGTTTGTGGCGGTAATCGGTGTAGGTTTCCCCATGTTTGTCAAAGAATTCCGCACTGCGTCTGTCGGCTACCCCGCGATTGTCTTTCACTCCACTTTGCATCGGAAGTCATCCTCATTAATTTCCGACACCGTTTGTCTGCAAACACCCGATACCATGCTTGGAAATAAAACACTGGTATACGTTTGGGGTTAATATGGAAGTTTCCCGCCTCGAACACTGGCATTTGCGATCGGGTCTATCCGGAACTGACGCCAATGTAAAGCTCCACGACCAACAACAACACTTCTCAAATCCACAGCTTGCGCAGCCACGAATCCACCAATAGGTTAGTATCTCTGACAAAAGGTGACTGAAACTCGGATCCTGTCTTACAAGATCATATCCCTTCTTTCTGACTTTATTTTCCTTTCATAAACCTTCGATGAGGGACATCGTTGATGCCCATTCTTTATTAACACCAATTTAGTAGTTAAAATCCCGTAATAGTTAAACCATAACACATGTAATTAAAAACAAACATGTCTTTTAACCATTATAAATGAAATATTAATCATTTATATGACTGAACGGAGAAGTTTATATAAAATAATTAATATTTTATGACATATGTCAAATGTTTATTTACGGGATATGACAATGTGGGAGCAACTAGAGTTTTTGAGTCCACTTACACAAAGAAACACAACAGATTGGCATAGATGTCAGGCAATGACATCATCTTTGTGCAATAAAACCTTCACCTTCATGCAAAAAAAGTGGATACCACTATCATGAGTTAATTGACTTAGATGAAATTGATCCATATGGCAATTAGACTATGAAGACCGCATGTCCACAACAAATGAGATTGCTGAATTTGAGAGGCAAAAAGAAGACCGCTGCTTGTTGGATGATTCCTATTTGGTTTTTGATACAAGTTACATATGCCTTGATGTGTTAAACATATATTTTGCATTGCCCCTGATTTAGTCCTTAGTTGTAGCATGCAGTTTTATTTATTGTTCACATTACTCTCTAACTTTTAGCACATTGTTATACTTTCTATTTATGTGCATCCACACAAACACATTGTGTACTTGCATGCATTCTTGCCATGGAGGAAATGCTAGAAGTCCTAAGCAATCAGATAAGAGAAACCATATACATGATACATTAGATCTGTTAACCAGTGGAAAAATAGAAAAGCATAGCATTGCCTTACAATTATACCTGATATAAATGTGGACTCCCACAAAGGCATTGGGCAAAAGCTCCTGTAAGTCCATCTGTGCCCTTGATAAACTGGCGTGTTATGTCTCGATACTGCCAAAATCATGATAAATGCACGTCAATAAAAAAATGTCAGACAAAAAATTGGTTCCACAGTTACTCTTTCTAGTCTAATAATATGCATGCATCATATATAATTGGGCAAATTCATAAACTCGAAATAATAGAAATTAGGAAGAATAACAATTTTAACCAATTATCAAAGATAATCAACGATTGCTTATGTCTGCAAGCATAAATACTATATATTATAGCCCTAATTTTTGGTATCGACAAGTTAATGATAAATTTCATGGACCCTTATTTGAATCAAGCTGGCCTGGAAAATAAAGGTGACACATCTTTCTTGGGACAAGGGAATTAAAAAAGGAAACTAAAATTATAAACTGAAAAAGGATTCTTAAAGCTACAAGGCAGCCAAAATAGGAGAAAATAGGAGGGTGTCATTATCACAAAACTTCAAAAATCCCAAAGATTCATTCAAAGGCCAACGAAGAAAAAGACTTCCCTTCCCTAAGAATTCCAAGACACGAGCCACTAAGAGCATTATAAATATACTCACACAAAGCCCATTGAAGAAGGCAGTTGCAAGACAGAACAGTGTCTGTATTTAGGTGGCACCTCTGATGGAAATTTTCTAGGGAATGCTTTCCCAGGATTACTGATCCAGTAGTTGCTCGACTACTACAAGAAGTAAATCCGTTGCAACCAAGAAAAGCAGGCACCATCATTACAGAACTTCAAAATTCATAAAGACCCATTAAAAGACCAAGAAAAAGAACATCTTCTGTCATAACCTCTTTTACAGAATTAGAAGAAATAACAATATTTTAAATTGGGCCCAATCACTTTATTTTCAAATGGGCAAAATAAATATTATTTTAGGTCCTATGTAATATTTAAAAAGTGTTTTTTAACCTTTATTCAAATGCGATCCAAAAAGAGGCCTTTGGATGTAATTTAAAAGCATCTTTTTAAATGCTTGGAGTGAAAAAGAAAAATGAATAAAAAATAATTTAGAGGGCCTGAATAAAGCGCCTACAAAAGTGAGGTCAAGACTCAAAGAAAATCATCCAATTATTCATTGACATTCAGTATTCCTTCCGATTTGGAGTGTGGAGGATTCAAGGACAAAAACCCTCTTGGATATCCAGAGTTGGATTTGGAGACAAAAACCCTCATCCTCATTTGAAGAGTTTTAATTCAAGGATCAGATTAGGGCGTATAAAGTGAAGTTATTTCAGTTTGCTATAGTGTCGTGATGATTTATTGAAGATTTCAACTTATAGAAATTTGGATTGATTAATATTTTTCAGAAATTCAGATATATATATTTTATTGGCTGTTTGAAAGGCATTTCCAGATCAGTACAAATATCATACTCTGTACAACATCATTTATTACAGTCATATATTTTATTTCCATAGTTTCAACTTTCAATGTTCAAAGGCAATCAGCAGTTTGTGTGATTCAAACAATAATCTTACAAAGGCCAATTTGTAAACAGCAGATCTGTGTTGACAGTTTATACCAGATTTGTGTGGATAGTTTATATTAGAGTTGGTGTTGGCAGGATATAAACACATACAATCAGCAGCAGCTTTGAAGCTGACATACACTTGGTGCCCACAGAAGTTGGCGTTGGACATACTCTTGGGCATTTGATATTAAAAATATAAGTGGATAATGTCATATATTTTCAGTTTTCTAACTATCCAGTGAAATCATTGTTACAAAGGATTTCTGATTTGTCGTATTTGTTTCAAAACTTATCTTCTTCAGACTACCGGTACATCGTAGAGAATGCGTTCTATATAGTTGATATTTTTCTTTGTTCATATCATTTCATACAACTTCATCTTATATTACTGTAAATTATCATAATGAGTTGGCTGTTTATCAGAAGAGTTAGGGTTTGGAATTAGCTGCAAGATATCATTGTTACTGTGTCGACCAAATCATACAAGTTACATACTACATGGTTGATTATCAGCAATTTCAGGACTTGGTTTCAACAATAATAGTAAATGAAGAACAGTTGTACTTTTCACAATAGAATTGAGAACCTTGAAGTGTGTTATTCTAGTTGATCATTGGCTGAGTTAGTTGTAGTGCTATTTGCAACAACTACATCTGTTTAGCAGCATGGTGCACCCTCCTATTCATAACAGCAGTTGTACTTGATTAATACTGTTGACCAAATGAGAAAATTCAGTGATTTTATTCTGGGTTGTTGGTACTTTAACTTCCATAGTGCAGTTGTAAAGATAAGAATAATTGACATTGGACTTGGGTAATTTTCTGCTATGGATATTCTATATTCCAGTAATTAGAAAAATACAAAATTACATATTCCCAAAAAGGGACATTACATTCCCATTCCCTGAGAATATGAGAAACACGAGCCTCTAAAGTTACTAAGAAAATTTGTAATGCACTCCCACAAAATCATTGGAGAGGGCAGCTGCAGAACAATCCGTTACCTGATTAGGGTGATACCTATAATAGAAAATTTCTACGCAAGCTATTTCCATGTTGTTGAAACACCTTTCCTCTTTTCCAAGGAGTTACTCTCTTGCTAAAAGCTGTAAAATTATTGCAACCAGCATATTAAGGGGCTGACTTCTGTAAATGATGAATTGTAATCCTCTTCTCTCATCAAATACATGCTGACATGATAATCTAAAAAGTAAATCTACTTATTGCCACAATACCCAAAGTTGAAAACTCAGAAGTGATGGTCCTACATGTTAATGCAGTTGTGTGAAATGGCAGAGGAGATGACATTCCATGTTCAAGAGATCCATGGAGCTATGAAGAATTACTTATCTTGACCAATTTAACAATATTGTCCTGTGGGAACCACTTCCCAAAAATTGACAGTCCCTTTCCTCTAAACAAAATTGAATCTGCTGTCATGATCATTAACGAAGTTCTGACTTATCTCTTTGCTTTCCTAATTCACCAATTGTGATTATGATGATCTTATTGAATGGCTGTGAGAGACAAAAATCATTAGATAGATCCAACACAGACAGGGTTAAGCTGATATCTGTCTATGGAAAGAGGCAAAAATATGTCAAGGAGATGAACTGGGGCAGAAGAAGATAAAAGATTGTACTGGTGACATGTATTGGTGTTGAACCAGTAGGGTCTCTGAATACGACTTTAGTGAGACCCCTATACCCCTTCCCATGGTATATGATACTGTCAACTCATGATTTAGGGTCTACAATACTGCTGAACAGGCCCTGGAGATCCCTGGTATCTCCAAGATAATCAATTCATCTTACTTCATCAAAGGCTACACACATTTTGCAGTGGTGTGAGAAAATCTGGACAAATCAGAGATGGAATTTTTCATTGACTTAGGTAGGATTCCAAATACCTATAAACCAAACCACTAAGCTAGAATCAACAACAAATAATACAACCTAATGCTGATGGTGTTGCTTCCTTCATCCACAAAGGAGCATTGCCCTCCATATGACCATTACATCGATGTCACTCAGCTTAACCATCAAAATGTAAAGAGTCAAATGGAAGCTCGACCATTTCAACTTTTGTAATAATTTTTAGCCCATGCAGCTTTGTAACATTATATATACATATTTTTATCACCAAATGACATGTGATAGATATTAGACAATTTAGGACATACACAACTAGTGGATGATGGCCATACATCTCTCTCTAGAGTATTCCATGTACAAAACACATAATTTAATAAAGTTTTCTATTCCAATTCTACTATATTTTGTATTATTAGCCTGATTGATTATTAATATATCTTCCTTTTACTACACGTCTTGGTTCCCACAATTTAGAGTGTTGTCCCCTTGATATCTCCTAGGATTCAAATTAAGTGCCCTCTAGCTTGTTTTGGCTGTAGTGTTTCTCCTCTGACAACAATATAAGTATCAGGGTTCTTTATTGACCTATCTGAGCATAACATTAATAGTTAACTCATTTCCCATGCTATGGCATATATGGCATGGTTGTTATGATAAAAGTGGATTCAGGTTTACACCAGCTATGTGCACTTCAAATCGATACTGACAAGAGCATGATTTAACAATAGATTTAAAATTTTGGAATTGTAACCAAGTTTCTTTTTCTTTCAATTCTTTGTACCCATACAAAATTTTAGTATTGTGCAGAGTTTAAAGCTAAAATCCATCATTTTCCTAAGGGCAGTGTTAGGCGGTAATTAGGCTAATACTTATAGTTTTGCCTAAGTTATGTTTTTGTGTAATAAGACAGCCATTGGTTCCCGTAGGGGTTAGTCGGCAGTTGTCACGGTTGGCATCTTCGCTGACCACTGGATGTCTTATATAGTGCAATGTAAGGGAGCTATGGGGGGATGTTGTTGATGTACTAGCTTTTGGAATGCAATAAAAAGAAACATCTTTCTGCCATATCGTGTGACTGTTACTTTAATTAATGTTCTGAACATAATTATAATTGCTGGTTAGATGTTCCGTGTGCATCTACTGTTCATTCCGTGAACTTGAACAATTCACCGTAGGAAGTAAACATTTTGGCATCGTTGCCAATTCGAATTCCAGATATCAATATGGTGGCAGGCGGTAGACACTAATGGGCTGACCATTCGATCAGCAGTTGATCGTTACTAACAGCAATACACACAAAGAAGTGTCTGAGGCGGAAGCCCGGGAGAATCAATTGACAGAGGACTTGGTGGACCTGTGGGAGGTTTTTGTCGTGCAGGACATGCAGAGGGAGGTTCAGGAGAGAGTCGTTCCTGAAGGCACAATACGGGGTGAACTCATGGTCAGCACACATGTCTTTGATCTGCTCGGGAGCCCCCTGAGGCTGTTGCCACAGAACTTAACTAAACTTCAAGACCGACGGTAAGAAACCAACCGTGAACGTCGTCGGCAGCAAATCCTGCAGCGGTACGAAGAATGGAGCCGTAGGGAAGCGGAAGAGAGGGATATGAGAAGACGTCGTACTCCCAACAATTAATGCCCCTACGTCCTGTTGATGTGGCTTTTGTACACGACCAAACACAAAATAAAATACCTAGAGGTATCTTATCCTCTCTTGAATAAAGCTTTCCCGAATGCTGAAGATCTCCCAGAAGGATCAATCGGAGTAGCTCCAAGGTTCTTGTATGTAGGTTCTCTACTTGTGGATAAGCTCTTGCAGTATGATGTGATTTTGTTGGAATCACAAGGGGCATACATTCGATGACCTGAGAGTCTGATTTGCTTTGGATATCACTGGAATGTGGGATTTTACTGATCCTTGATTTTTAAAAAGGAAAAAAGGATAAGGGTTGGAGAAGGATCTAATTCTAACACTAAGAATGAGGGAGAAATGGATGACCTGTGATGAAACTCTAAGTCTTGCTTTGACATGCTAGGATCATCTCCACAAGGTTAGTGCAATCTTCTAAGGATAGCTTTATGATGTTCAAATCACCGCTACAAGCATAGACACCGTCAAGTTGATGCATATCAATGAAGAAGCAATAATTGAAGTTAAGCTTAACTTGAATGATTCCAGTTGACTACACAAGGCAAGTTTCCAATCAACAAACTGCTAGTAGTATGGATATACAAATTTCACCATTGATCCTACAAATTTCTTCCATTCATCTAATAACATGAAATTAAATTTGAGAAGTATAGAGACCATGCAAATTGTAGAATCGACACATAGAATTCACCATTCCTTCAATGAAGTTTACATGTCTTTTGCAACAATGTCTTGACAACAATCGTTGCCTTCTCTTTCTACTCTACTCTAAAATGCTATCTACTATTGAGCTACTAATTATTGACTATCGCTCTTTTGCTAACTCCTAACTATTCTATGACTATTAACCCCTTTACAAATGAGGAGCCAGGGCTTTATATAGAGAGCCCTTTACAGATTGACGACTCTGATTGACTTAGAATCAAAGGCTAGGATTACAAGGCAAAAACCCTAATTAGGGTTTGTTATAACAAACTTCCTTAGCCAATGAGAATATTACATTCCAGGAGTGAGGACCAATAGGAAGCAAGGGTAGATACACCGAAGTTTGTGTTGTCTCCGATGAGTCAGGTACATTGAATCTGGAAATGCTGAGGTGGACCAATCCGACTAGAGGAGCTGTGACTGGGATGCCACCTTGTCTGACGTTTGTGTCTTGGTTGATCCTCCTCTGTCCTTGATGTGATGAATAATGTACCTCTTTTACTCTCATGTGCTTGATGAGGCTTCGTTACTGTCAAGTCTTCTTTCTCCGGTAGCATACCTTGCCTTGAAGTGTTGGTAAGGTCATTCTTCTCCGTCATCATGTGGTTTCTTCATGTGGTAAAATGAGGTCTTGAGGCTGGCTTGCAACTCCTCGAACACTTGAAGTCTTCCAACACTTCGAAACACCTTGAGTCCTCCTTTATGCATTTGGAACGTCCTTGATAATGATGAGACTTGAAGAGGTCGTCCTTGTCCTAGCCTGATCTTCTCCATCTGCAAAACAAACGAAAAGGTGATTAAGGACACATAATAAATTCATTCTAACATAGCATTTTCTACCTTAAATCACCAACAAAAAGGCATTAGAATGAAATTCGCTCAAGATCCTCCCCAGGGACAGGCCCTAGAAGAATTTCGCTCTGGACCCTTTGGAAGTGTCAGGAGCGAAATTTGCTATTTTGCTCAATTTAGACCTTATTTCATCATTTCATAATCTTAGGCCTAGCCTTTTGCCTCAAAAATTGTCTAGGAATAGGTTTTGCTCAAAGACCTAGGCAAAATATTAGACCTCCTAGGAATTTCGCTCTAGACCCTTTGGAAGGGTCAGGAGCGAAATTTGCATTCTTGGCTCAAATCACATTGCTTTAGCCTTGCACTTCACTTGACCATTGAATCGCTTTCTCATGAAGACATCATTGATTTGACCCCCAAAAAGGCCAAAAAAGAGGATTTCACTTTGGACCTTGGCCAAGGACAGGACCTATAAGGAATTTCGCTCTGGACCCTTTGGAAGGGTCAGAAGCGAAATTTGCATTTTAGGACAAAAGCTTCACATTTTGTGACCACAACTTGCTCAAATGCATGCCTAAAGATGTTTCTAATCTCAATCAACAGTAGGTTTGATGCAAAATTGGAGCAAAAATAGAGGTTTTAAGGATTTCACTCTGAACCCTTTGGAAGGGTCAGGAGCGAAATTCTTCCTTAGGCTCAAATTCTATCATTTCTCTACTCAAAAATGCCTCCCAAGGCAAGCATACACTAGTCTTCTCTCCACCAAGGCCTAGGAATCCATGTCTCAATCATGAGCAAACTAGGTGATTTTGAGAATTTCGCTTTGGACCCTTTGGAAGGGTTAAGAGCGAAATTTGAGATTTGCTTGTTTTCCTTCACCTAGATTCATTCTTCATACCTTGATTTCCTTTGACTCTCAACTTTGGATCCCCCTCTCACGAAGACAGCACTTGTTTGACCTCAAAATGGCTTGGAAGGAGAAATTCGCTCAAAACCACAGCTAGGGATAGGACCTATTTAGGATTTCGCTATGGACCCTTTGGAAGGGTCAGGAGCTCAATTCAAGCTTTAGCTCAATTCCTTCACATTTGGTGGTCACAAGCCATTCAAAGGCATGCCTAGGGGTATCTCCAAGCTTAATTCACCTTGGTCCATGCTTGTCTTGACACAAAATTGGAAGAAAAAGAGAGTTTTTAGGAATTTCACTCTCGACCCTTTGGAAGGGCCAGGAGCGAAATTCACATTCTAGGCTTGACTCTTCATCTCTTGAACTCCAATCTCCATTGCAAAGTCAATATAAACCAATCCACCTTCAACCACGCCATAGAAACCAAGGATTTGACCTTATCAAAGGGGAAAATAGGTGTTTTCAAGAATTTCGCTCTAGACCCTTTGGAAGGGTCAGGAGCGAAATTCACATTCTAGGACAAAATCCTTCACTCCTTCACTTCTAATCACTTCCTAAGGCAAAAACATGTCAATCCACTTCCAAATATGCCCAAGGAACTAAAATATTGGCCTAAACAAGGAAGAAAATGAGGTTTATGGAGAATTTCGCTCTGAACCCTTTGGAAGGGTCAAGAGCGAAATTCCCAATCTTGGGCAAAATCCTCACTTTTCAATGCTTTCGTTCACTTCCTAAGGCAAGAACATATCAAAATCTTCCCAACCATGCCTTAGAAGTCAAAAAACTTGGTCATAACAAGGAGCAAAATAGAGGTTATGGGAATTTCGCTATGGACCCTTTGGAAGGGTCAGGAGCGAAATTTGTCTTTGAGCACATATCACACCTCCTTTCTCCTTTCCTTACCTTGGATATAACTTCTCAAGCGTTCTCCTATCATCACCAAGTCGACTTGCTCACAATTTCCTTTTCTTGATCGTTAACCATAGCTCTAAGTCTACAGATCGACAACGAACTGGATGAGTGGAAATCGTCTTTCATAACAAATCAGTGTTTGCTATTTGTATCGCTCTCAATCCCTCATGGCAGCGATCATTAGAGAGAAGCACTGGCTAACAAGACAGCGAACCATAAGACATGAACATAAATATTAACTTAGTTCACTGAGCTCAGAACAAATCATACATAGATGCGATCTCATTAATTATTTAAGTAATAAGAATAGTGTCTACTAATGATATTGACAAGTGTTGTTATTAATCTCTAAAAAGGTGTGGTTACCTTAGTTATTATTAGAGTCAAAGGACATATAATCAACGGTCACCACTTTGGGAGAAGACATAACCTTCCAAGCTGATGACAGGGTATAAGAGAACGACACCCATGCATTCAAGGGGAATGAAAAGGGATTCAGACGGATATTTGATAAGATATTAATATGCAGCAAGTTCGATTGGCTGTGTGTCATATCCCCCTCATATTCTAAATTAGAGGAGATCCAGAATAATCATACAAACAGCAAAGCGATTGTCCAATAACATCTACACCATTGCGATTACAAGGCGATCCAGGAAAGGGACATTGCAAGCTTGAGGCTAAGAACAGATTTAAGAATATGTGAAGACCGTATCAGCAGAAAATCTCAGACATTCATGAGCAGAAATCAGACACATATTTGGAGCAGTCCTAAGGCAGAATTTCGTGAAGATTTCTTTCAGATTTGAGAAAAATCAATTGGAAAATCTGATCTGATAAAAGGAGCAGAATAGACTGAGTTTGTCACACAGTAAGATACAACAGTCCATTCCAAAAACAGAAGCATCGAATAAGAGCAGATCTGATAAAAGAGCAAAAACTAGGGCATTTACAAAAAGGGGACATTACAAAGTAGATTATTGTCATGTCCCCTTCTTGATCGTTATTTATAATCTAAATGAAACAATTATTATTATAAATTAATATAATCAACAAATGATTATTTGAAATTATTAATATTTAGTTATTAAATATTATTATTAATATTTATTAATATTTAATCATTAAATATTATTATTATTATTCACAAATTAATATTGAAAATTATTATACACAAATTATTTAGTAATATGTGAATCACATTTTATTATTAATAGAATTATTCACAATTTATTAATATTGAGCATTACCTCTATCAAAACTTGTTTATTACAAAATCACCGATCATATTATTAATGCATCGGGCTGTGTTTAATAATGACAAATTTAAATGAGAGAAGGCACGACTCAAGGGGGAGTCATATCCTTTAGGAAGGGTCGTGGCTTGTCAAGAAAATTAAATAACCTGACCACCTTCCTCCAGCGATAGACACGGGAAAGTAAGAAGAGCAGAATGAAAAAGAAGAGAACAATATGAAATTAAATATTTAAAGAGAGGGAAACTGTAAGCATCACTCCAGGAAAGAAAGATTTAAAGAGATAACACAAAAATCAGGTCTGTGTATTCCACGTGACGGGCTTCATTTTCAGGTATGCGATTCATACTCAGAACTGAACAAAACCTTTAATTTGTGAAGCTAAACACTAAAGCCGATAACGGCATAGGAACAAATACGATAAGATTGTAATTTGTATAGAAGCTGTAACTTAATACGTATGCAATTGGGTGTCGTAATCACTGATAGTTATTGTTTCAGATACTATTAACTGCATATGAACAGAATGCAAATAAACATGAAATCGTTTATTAACAACGATGTATGCTAATTCTGTGTACAAGGTTTTAATATTCATGCATAAGTCTGAAAGCATAATGTTAATAAGATAAATTATGACCAGTAATGGGTGTTAATTGTGATTTCAATGAAACTAATTCTCTGTAACTCTGATAAAACTCTGAGGAAACTAAATTAATATACTTACAAGGGATAATATTAAAATTTTCTACTGAAATAAATTATAATAACAACATACCCTGTTGAAAGTATCTTAGAGAGCAGTAGATCTGTGGGAGGGTCGATTGCCCACCCAAATACCCCACCTACTGTGTAAAGATGGACCAGTAGGCCAGGAGGGCAAGTGACCGCTCCTGGGTTTGGGTTTGGCATGACGAACCACTCCTGCCATCTGCTGTCTCTCAAGGAAAATTAAAGGTAACGTAAGGAAACTAATGCTAAATTGGGAACAAATAATACGAATAACTTAATTCACTGTCTGATCCAATTCTGATAAAAATATTATGAAACAGTATGCTCATAGATCTGGGTTCACAAGACTGATTTATGTATTTATCTGCATTTCTGATTCAGTATGTTACCTTTCCTAAATTCAGGCACCTATATTTGGAACAGTAAAAAGGGATTATCACCAAACAAATACTTCAACTTCCGCTGTGTAATAATGTAAATATGGAATTATTATTTTAGCTAATTCATTTACTGTTAAGATTACATGGACTTGGCTTGTTGTCCACTTTTTTTTCTGATTGTCTTTTCCTTATGGGAAACAGATTGTACTCAGAAATCAGTAGGGGACATTACAATTATAAAGAAGAGGAACAACAGAACCAAGATGACAACTTTGCAACTATCTTTGATGAATACATAGCTCTTGGACCAACATTTCATGCAAAAATGTTGCTCACTAATTTCTACAATCTGATGATAAGGAATGGACAAAAAATGAAATAAAACAATACACAAATCAGCCTTACAGAAACATGCAGCTCAGGTTGAGTAAGTTGACCATTCCTTCTTATGATGGATCAAACATATGTACAACTTGTGCTTAGGTTCAAAGGTTAGATACAAATTTTTCATTTAACCAAATGTATGGGGAAGAAGCAGTAAAATTTGTAATGATTCATCTGGAAGGCATAGCATACAAGTGGTGGTACCATGGATTGATCATCCAAGGGCACAGTTTGTTAGTTCACATAATGATTTCAAGAAATTGGCTTAGTTGAGATAATACAACATAGTGGGCAGCGACGTGGCAAAGTTTCAAAGATCTTTGCCAAATGGCATATAGTTATAATGCCAAATAAGGCACCCAAGATCTTTATCAAGTGGCTACAGAAGTGAAAGGCGTGCCTTGAAAGGTTTCCGATCTTTAGAGTGCAGAAAAAGAAATTCATCAATGTTTCTTTGATTGGCAGATTTCCAACTTTTAACAGCAGCAAAAGACCTGTTTTAATCACCAAAATTAGCAGCCTTTCACATGGTAATTGTTGTCATTTTATGACATCCTTGGTCCATCAATGAGAACCGATCAGAGATATGCTCCATGGAGCAACACTGCCCCAATTGATCAAGGACAGAACCAATGGAATCATGATATCTTAAGTGTTGTCTTGTCAAGAGGCGGATGTTCTCAAGCCTTTCTCTTCCTTGAACCCGGAATTCCCAGTTCTCAAGCCTTTCTCTTCCTTGAACCCGGAATCCCAGAATTCTCAGTTCTCAAGCCTTTCTCTTCCTTGAACTCAGAATCCCGGAATCTCACAATTTCCAGTTCTTAAGCCTTTCTCTTCCTTGAACTGGGAATCCCGGAATTCCCAGTTCTCAAGCCTTTCCCTCCTTGACCCTGAAATCCTAGAATTCTCAGTTCTCAAGCCTTTCCCTCCTTGACCCAAAAATCTTGAAATCTCGGAATTCCCAGTTCTTGAGCCTTTCTCTTCCTTGAACCCGAAACCCTGGAATTCCTAGTTCCCAAGCATTTCTCTTCCTTGGACCCAGAATTTCGGAATCCCGAAATTCCCAGTTCTCAAGCCTTTTCCTTTATGACGTCGAAATCTTGAACCCACAGGTTCCAAGCCTTTTCCTTCTTGACCTTGAAATCCCGGAACCCCCAAGTTCCAAGCCTTTTCCTTCATGACACCGGAATCTCGAAACCCCCAAGTTCCAAGACTTTCCCTTCATGACCCCAGAATCCTAGAACCCCTAGGTTCCAAGCCTTTTTCTTCATGACCCAGGAATTCGGGAACCCCCAAGTTCCAAACCTTTTCCTTCATGACCCCGGAATCCCAAAACCCCCAAGTTCCCGACTCCTTTCCCCTTGCGACAGAACCTAACGTCCGACTTGCGACGACTTCCGACACTTTCGAATAGCGTGATCAACACTCAAGGCTCTTAATGCTCCACCAACTCCTACGACTTGTCTACTTTCATTCAAGGAGCTACAAGGGCACATTTAATGCTTTTTGCAAGATTGCCATCAAGTGGAGTCCAAGCCCATGCTTATTTATGGTTGCTTGATGGCCTTCATGTCAAGTCTGCATGCTCTGACTTTGGAATGTCAAACAATCCACCTTCTAGAAGTACTTTTCTTCTTGGGATTGGCTTGTAAAGGTATGGCCAAGTTGCTTGCACGCACACCATGTCAAATTTGTGCACTTCCCTACCTTCCTTGATTGACATTCCTTTGTGCATGTCAAGGTCAAGACTTCTCCTCCTTGACCATTGGTCTTTCCTCTGCGACCACTTTTCTATATATAGGTTGTTAAGCCTCATTGTAAAGGGTTCTCTCCCTACTAGCTTGAGCTAATCTTTGATCTTTCACTTATCTTGAAGATTTGTATATTTTTTTGCATTTATGCAACTGTAAGTTTGGCCATTTGGCCTAAGAATGAATTGAAATTATCATTCTTGCCTTCAATTTATGTATGTTGTGTATGTTTTCTTACCTTCATTGTAAGTGTATGTTTTGTGGCTTTCTCTCACATAAATGTTGGGTTCACTTGTTTTTGGGTGTGACTTGTGGGAAACCTTCTCCCCTTTTGACACTCAGCAAATTCTAACCTCCACACATGCGTTTGAGGTCATTCACGCAGCTGAAGTTTGTGCATCTCTTGGGTATTTCAATTGATTCTTTGTGCCATTTCTGGATGGGGAGGGAAATATCTCTTATCTTGGTGCATCACCTCCTTTCATTTTAGCATTTCCTTCTTCCCTTTTCCTCTGCAAGTTGTTAGAATAGGTTTAGAAGTAGAATTTGGAGTTTTGAGTTGGTTCCACACCTGCACCTAGATTGAGAAGGAAGTCAGCCTTCTTCGGAGATTCAGCCCCATTGCACAAGGCCCCACACTTCGGGGTTGTTTCCATGTTTCACGAGGTTGTTGAATTGATAGCTCAGCAAGGGTGCAAACTTTTGTGACAGCAGTTTCTGGCACGCCCGGTGGGGCATATCCTTGATCAAACTGAAGATTTTGTGTGTTCTTTAGTGTATTTAGCCTTGGAGAAGCATCTTTCAAGCACTTGGCAGCTCTACCAATTTGGCAAATCTGTTGGTATGTTATTTGTCTCTGGTTGAGTAGATTCGGTTACTCTTTTAAGCATTTCATTTAACAAGTTCTACCTCTTGGAAATTCTTTATAATGAATACATATCATGGAAATACCTTCTTTCCCCATCCATCCCATGAGCTCATTGGTTATTTGCCTTCTCATCAACAATATCAAACTAGGAATGCTCTTAGTTTCATCCCAAGCAACCTCACCACGACAAGGTGTCAGCACATCCAATATGCTTGCCACCCTCCCACCCCTGTCCAGTCTTCTTGGCAAACTAACCATGCTTATCAACAACCCCAAGAGGCCTATTTTGATTCCTCAGCATGCCCATCAAAATGTGAAAAGCCTGGAAGATGTCAGTATAAAGGATATAATGTTGAACTTCCAAGAGTAGTTACAAGCTATTTAGAGGGAGCAGGAGTATAGTTTACTGCAAGGTTAACTTGCTTATCAAGCTCAACTTCAACAGCAACAGATGGAAACCCAAAGGCAACAACATGAGGACTTCCTTGCAAGGCAACTTGCTTCTACTAGGAAGGAGGAAATTAAGCAATTAGCAACTGTAGAGATGCAACTCATACAGGTGGAGGGTTCTGCCCCTAGGTTTCCCAAGCTTAAAACCCCAAGCTTCAAGCAAGGGAAACCTTCCATACCTTCAAATAAACCTCTTAGGTTTAGAATCCCAAGTTTCAAGGTAGCTCAAGTTGTTGTTTTACAAGAGCTTTCCCCTCTACAACCCCCCTTGCAACATCCCATACCAAATCGATCTTCTTTCCCTAACACTATCTCACTCTTCAAAGGTGGTCCTGTTGTCTGGAAAGCTGATTGGATTCCCCATCAAGGAGGGGTGGTGTTGTCTACTAGTTGTGAGCTCCCTTATGCTCAACAAGATCAAGGTTTAGACCTGCTGCAAAGGAAATTCGAAGATCATCTACAACAACAGGGTATTGAGCGAGAATGTGAGGACAACATGGAGGAGCCCATTAGATCAGCTAGTGATGTTGATCATTCAGAACATAAGTCAACCTATGATGAAAATGGTGAAGAAGAAAATATTTTTGATGTCTTACCTACTTTTGTTTCATTTTTAGAGGATAGGATGTAGATTGATGCTCCTTTATGTTCAAAGGATGTGGTTGTTGCTACACATGTTGAAGAGGCCACACAAAATGATGTTATTGCTACAGGTAGTATGGGGAATAGATCATGCCATGCACCTCAAATTATTGCAATTGGTTGCCAAGAGGAAGAAACAAAAACAACGAAAATTCAGCTTCAGCGCCACCGTAATTCTCAAACCCAAGTGAGTTTCATTTCTTACGAGCCCAGTGTGGGAAAAACGAGAAAAGAAAGAAATATCATGAGAAAGAAAAGAGAAAATCAAGAGAAAAGAAGAAATGAAGTTAAAAAAAATGAACTATCAAAGTGATTGTCTCAAGTAACTCCATCGAGGCTATGAATGTCCGACGAGCAGTGGAGCAATATTTTTGAGATTACAGCGATAACCTTATTGGGGCTATAGATGCTCGCTGGCAGAAAGGCTCTATTCAGGATGCTTATGAAGTTTGGATAACTACATAGCTATTCACGATGGATTCTAAGAGTCACATTGTTCTTGTGATACAAAATGAATACATTTGCACACACATGGGTAATCAAAGACTAAGTGCCTTGATCCGGTTTGGGATTCTTCTTCCACCTTGGGTATGCTTCCTAGTCTCTTGATAGGTTGGGTTGAATTTTCTGAAGGTTCCAAACATGGATTGGGACTTTATCTTTGAAATGTTCAAGAACATTTATTCGAGGTGACGCTAGATGTTGTAACGTTTTCACACATCACCCCATTGCAAATGGGGACCCCCACTTTTTACTGCTTTCTAGGTTAGTTGTAGATTTTTTAGCTATTAACCTTTCATTTGGAAGAGGTGTATCTTAAGTGGCCAAGATATAATCAAGTCGAGTCTCTCTCTCTAGATTAAGTGAGATCAGTTAGTTTTCAAGGCTTACAAAATGAATGTTTTACATCTTTTGCTTGCTTTAAAGGAAATGAAATGCTAAATTTGGCTAAGGCATGAAAATTTCCTAGATCAGCAACCAAGGCATTGTCCCCAATTCCTTTGCCTTCCTAAGCCTCCGACTTGCTTCTCCCAACACTGTCGGTAGATACCCAAACTCTGATCGTTCCCACTTCAATCTCCCCTTCCATCTTTGCTTCCTATCCTTCCACTTCACCTTCTACTTCCTACCTAACTCCCTTTCCTTTCACTCCCATCTCCTTCCACTACCTTTCTTTATCTTTCACCTTCCACCCATTCTCCTCCTTCCATCTTCTATCTTTCATCCCTTCCACATTTCTTCATCTTTTATCCTTCCATCTCCTACTATTTTCATCCTTCCACTTCCTAACATCCCATCCCTACACCCCTTCCTTTCATCTTTACTTCCTTCTTACCACCTTCACCCCCACTTCCTACCCTTTCTTCCATCCCTTATACCTCCCAACTACCATTTCTTACACCCTCTAAACCATATCTCACACCCCCTTTACCCCTTTACTCCCCTTAGCCTACCCTTCCACTACCCACCTTCAACTCCATTACTATCTCCTACCATGATCCTATCCTAACCCACCTTTCTTTCCACCCTTCATAACCCGATCCTATCCTAGCCTACAACCTACCCCCCTTCCTTTGCTACGGCATCCTTTATACCTTATAACTCCCCATCTCCCAACACCTCCCTTATCACCTCATCCTTACCTTATCCCTTTACCCCTTATGACCCCATCGTATCACTTATCCTACTGCACATCCATGCCCTCTTACCCCCGCCTCTCTTCAACCTTACCCCCGTGGCTTCTCCTTACCATTCCCTTTTCTTGCCACGCACCCTTCCAACTCATTACCTTTACTCCCCTTCCACTACTGTGCCATGCCATTGCTTGGGCCTACGAACTCTAAAATTGAAAACAAAAGTTTAAAAGGCATTTACAATGCCACATCATAGAAGCCAAATCACTTGTCATGCAATTTTTAGCAGACCAAATACGTGATTCTACAAAAAAGGGTGCAATTTTTCAACAAAAATACCCACACGATCTTGCAGGCCAAAGAAAAAATAAAATTTTCACAATAAAGAAAACATGCGATTTTTACACAAAACAATCCATGAAAACCCTAGTTGTACTACTCCAGTTCGTTGCGAGCAGAAAACTCATGTAGTCGGAAGCACTTCGAAAACACCTTGATTTTTTGCTCAAAAAAAATCATTGAAAAAGAAAAAAAACTTCTACAATAAAAAATTCAGGTAAAAGACCCATGATTTTTTCATAAAAAAATCGATTCAAAACAACTTCTGGAAATAAATTCCAAGTAAAGAAACTACAAATTTTTTTAAAATAATTCGCAAAAAAATGTAGTTGGCTCTAATATAGTCAAATAGTAAATGATTGATTCGACAAATTAACAAAGGAGACGAAAGCTCCTTATATAGAAATTACAAACAAAGTTTCTAAAATCGAAATGAAAGGCAGAGGAGAAACATTCTAAATAAGAACAAACTATAAAAAGGAAATATCCTAAACTAACTAAATGACTATTATAGAAACATCACATAATTACTTTAATAGAATCTTCTTATTGGTATCAAGGAAGAATAATGAATTGGTATCAGCATTGAACACATTATGGAAATTTTGATGGGCATAGCTTTTCAAACACCAAAGATAGTTTTTGGCACAAGAGCAAATGTGGCTGCTATGGAAAAGAAGAATAAGAAGAGTCGCGATACAACAAGAGGACTATTTGATAAGATCAAGATCCTCAATAGTAAAAGATTGCAAGTACATGAAGCTAGCATTCACAAATGTCTCCATGAAGTTAAAAAGTTGGGAGAGTAGGACTAGAATCACAAAGCCTTAACCTTTCATCATAGCATGAAAGGATGTAAAAAAAAGGGTATGCTTGTATATTCACATTTGACAAGCATGTTCTGACAAAAGAATAAGAAATTGGATAGAGGAAAGTTGGATACTCATGTTCAAACTTCACATTGAAGAATTCCTATCGATATAATAATGCCATATAAGACATTGATGGAAATCTGATGAGCATTCCTTTATCAAAAATATCAAAACAGGAGTTACCATTTGAGAGTAGATATGAAAAGAAGAAATTCCCAAACAAAGGATAGAGAAATAGAGAAAGAAGAGTATAATAGCAAAGGGGAGCATTAGATAATCTTCGACAAGGTGAGAAGCACATTCCTATCACATTGGATATGAATCTTAGAGAATATGTTGGATGTTTCCAATGATTTGTTTATTGATATATGTTTCATGAAAATCCCTTTGCCATTGATATCAAAGGGGGAGAGATAAAGAAATTGAGAGAGATAAATAAAGGAGCAGAATTAGAGAAGAAGAGAACTATGTTATTCACAAATTATTTATAGGCAGAGTTGCCATCAATGGCAAAGGGGGAGATTGTTGGAAATATTGTCATTGATGACAAAAGACTGAATATGATGTTGCCATTGATTTAAAAGGTAAGAAGACAATGTTATATACAAGATCATCATTAATATCAAAGGGGAGAAAATGAGACCATCATTGATGACAAAAATTATTGAAAAAGAATATTGTATGGAACAGAATATTCATAAACATCAAATATCATCAATAGACAAGCTAGTTACCATCATTATCATTAATATCAAAGGTACATGGAAAAGATTGTTGTAAAGAGATTGTTGCAAGTTATCCAAAAGAAATTCACATTGTGTTTGTAATTTTAAACCCTAGGTATGTTAATCAGATTTATATAATTGATTATGCCCTAGGTTGTAATCAGATTTGCAGTATTTTAATAAGCCAACATAAATTAATTATGCCCTAGATTGAAATCAGATTTGCAGTATTTAATAAGCCAACATAAATCAGAAATAAAACAATAGACAAACAAGCATACCCTAGGAAAACCTCCAAGGAGGAAAAAAACCCAGCATGAAAGACCCACAGGTCAGATTATATATTCTCCTCTAAATCATAAGTACAATACTTAGCTTGAATCTGATCTTCACATATCAGATCTGTCCCTTTGCATGCTTCAAAACTTGCATCAAAATCCACTATGTCCTCTTGGACAATTTCGCACCAATCTGGATAGGTTTGCACTCTTCCTTGAAGTTAAGTTCGCACCCTTCTTGAAGAATTCACACAGCAGAGCTAATTCGCATTTGTATGAGATTCGAACTTAATTATTATAGACTTGCAAATGTCTCTTATTTATACACATTGAAATCCTTGATTGCAAGTCGGCCTCCTTTGGTTTTTGGCGCTAATTTAATTAGGTGGCGTGTGTTTAGGATTGGGTTGGGCATATATTACAGTCACGTTACCCTAGGATAGGACCCGGACCTAAAGGGGGTTCGGATGTTGCCTTAAGGCAATCCGAACCCATACATAACTCTAGTTACAAACAACACTCCCTCTTAACTAGGGAGGAGGAGAATACATAATCTGAACCTTTAAGTTCCATCTAGCACACAAGCATAGAATGGATCTAGCACACAAGCATAGAATTACATCTTCCACCTAGCACACAAGCATAGGATGGTTCTAGCACACAAGCATAGAAAGTGTAATACACCAGTGGGTCTTTACATTATTACAATTATCTGTCTAGCACACAAGCATAGATTGGATGTAATTCATTCTTGCACACAAGCAAGGAATGATTCAAAGTGCTACAAATAGTCACTGAGATTGATGCTCCCTCTCAATCAGGGTTTCGTTTTCCACAATACCAAGTCTGTCTCTGAAGTATTCGAACTTCACTCTGGATAAGGGTTCGGAAAGAATATCTGCAACCTTTTCATCTGTGTTAATATACTTTAGCTGAATGGTGCCTCTTTAATCCTCTTTGCACAATATCCCATAGTATCCATCTTGTAATGCCGGTGGAGGATGACTTCAAACTTTAACATGCACACTTGCAAGTCATGAATACATACATAATTTATTCATGCACATCATGGAGTCTTTCCATGTCATTGATCACGCATATTCATCATTTATTGTCTTTACCTCAGTCTTCTCTCAAAGAAGAATGTAACATCATAATCTTCCATCTTGCACACAAGCAAGAAATGGAATAGACATAATCAGAATATTGTAGTCTTTCGTCTTGCACACAAGCATAGAATGGAACTACATAACATAGTCTTCCAGCTCGCACACAAGCATAGACTGGATCCACCTTACATTGCCTGCAAAGGGTGGAGAGGATCTTTTCTACCATTTTACATTGCCCGCAAAGGATGGTTGATACAACACAATGTATCACAGAGATTGAGACTCCCTCTCAACCAAGGCGGTGTTCTCCACAGCTCCAAGTCTATCTCAAGCTTCAAGAGACTTGGTGAGGACATCTGCAACATAGAATTGTCCTGCCATAAAACACTGAATTGTCAGGCATCAATATACAACCCCGATAATAAATCAAAATAGCACAACAAGACTTTTAAGAAATCACACTGCTTCTCTTGATGCAACACTTGCAACAATGTATTTATCTACAGTAATACTTAATGCCACTGAGGATTGTCCCTATAGGTCCAAGAGATCACAGTGGGTGAATGCTTGAAGAGTTTTCCTTGTCCGTAGCACTTCTTGACCAATCTGAACTTAAGCAGCTTCAGCCCATAATCAACTGTGCCTCGCAAGTATCTTATGATGAGCTTGGCTACAACACGATAAACATGTTTGGACAAGCTCATGAGCTGACTGAGAGCATTCACTGCAAGGCATATGTCTGGTCTAGTGTTAACTAGATACATCAGTGATCCAATCGACTGCCTGTACTCTGATGGATCTGCAAAATCAGAGTTAGCTGCAGAAACACTTAACTTCTTTAAGTTAAATTCCATAGGAGTAGACATGGGTTTACAATCCATCATTCTAAATCTTTTCAAAAATAACAATAGTATACTTTCCTTGACTTAGAAAAATTTCGTTAGACCTTTGCCATACTTCTAGACCTAGGAAATAATGCATTAAACCTAAGTCCTTCATTTCAAATTCTAAAGCTAGTTCTTTCTTACATCTAATGATAAGTTCATCTTTACCAGTAAGAAATGAATCATCCACATATCGAACTATAATTAGCATTTCATCATTGGATGACTTAAAGTAGATGTTAGAGTCAGCATCATTTTACAAAAATTCTAAACTTAACAAGTATTCTTTCATACCAAGCATGAGAGTCCTATTTGAGGCCATACAGAGCTTTCTTCAATCTACACACCTGAATCTCATAACCCCTTAAGATATACCAAAATAGCTGGAACTCCTTCTCAGCAGCAGCCGTGTCCAATCACAGCTTCCAAGGTACTTGAACTTCCTTTGAGTGTATGCCCATCCCAATAATTTCCCTTGAAGATTTAGTATGTCCTGTTTCAGAAGCATTCCAAGCCACTGAAAGATCCAATCAATTTCCTATACTCCGAGATAGGAAATCATACTCTATAATGAAATTGAAAAAGGAACAAAATGCTTGACTCAAGAAAAGAATTACATGCTAATACTCATAATAAAGGGTAATCAACCAATATAGGTTAGAGTATACCAACTCAGAGGGAGACGCTCCTCCTTAACTTCTGCACAATCAATCTTTTATGTTAATCTCAAGGATCTTGTCCATCTATCTTTCAATAAGGTGAACACATAGCACAATTGTTGAGATAAGATGGGGATAAATTCCATCAAGAAATTACACAGCAAGATTGCCAATAAATGTTATCGATAGAAAGGTCCTAAGAAACCAACAATACATTCTAACTTCTACTATGTAGGAAGGAGCATCATCATAACCAATTAACTGAAAGCAATCTGTCATGCAGTTATTTTAACAGATAATTGACACATAATAAAACTGCATTTGCCACAACATTTAATGACATGAGCTCAAATGTAATAAGTATGTTAACTTGGGATAACACGGGCACAAACTTGCTTGCAGACCTACAAGGATAAACACCTGTCACAGGGAACCTCAAAACATGATTGGCCCAACACAGGTTAAATCAAGGAGAATATCTTTTTCTTTTCACACAACCCAACAAGGGTTTTACAAAACTAAGTAAACACAAAAGCAAATGAAACCCTATGTAAACAAATTGACAAAGTTATTCGACAGGAATACTTAATCTTCAATTATCATAAAGTCTCTCATCACAAAGTTATTAAGAATTAAGGAAAATACACCTGTTGATGTTTAGATAACACTGACACTGGAACCGAAAGCTTCCCCAAAAGAAACTATCTTTGCAGTCTATCTTCAAAAGCCATACTTCACAATCTCCTCTTGATGTGCCTTAGCACAGTCAGCTAGGGTTTGAAGATTGGTGGGTATACAACTGATTTTGTTAGCAATACAAAATAGCAGTTGCATGACTAGTAGCAAATAAATCTACCATACCATCTGAGGTGGAGAACCCAGTGAGGTATCCTATCACCATTTTCCCTAATCATGCCATCCTTGTCCTATGCCTCATGATTTACACATCAATTCATTATGATGAAGAGTAGGAGGGCTGTCACAGTAGGGTGCCCTGGAAGTCCATCCTTCATAGGCCCAAAGGCAACACCCTCCGTACCCCTTTGGCCTCATGGGACTCCCCGGTCTTATACCATGAGGTGGCATGCCTAGAAGGTGACCCCATCACCGTTTTCCTCTAACTGTCACTTCTCTTCCTCTATCATAAAATTAATACTCAGAATACCAACAGTAATATCTCATAATTCAGATTTATTTTAGCAGGTATGAACATAATATACTGTATTCAATTAAAATATACAGAATACAATATAATGAATATGCAGAAATATACAGATACCCTTATGCAGAAAGGGTCATCAATTAGATGTATGTGTACAGGAAACGATATCACTGGAGTTCAACCCAATTCTGCTGAGAGAGATGTAGAAATCTGAATCTTATTATGTCTCCTTGGGCGCTGGAATGGTGTCTTATATCCTACCTCAAATGATGAGAGGTTGTTCTTCTTCTCAAGAGTTCGTGTCATTTGTGAGAAGACACCTCTTTTTTTTGTTTATCACTCGAATCTCCACAATGAATTAAAGAATGACTCCGTGATGGGGACCCGATGATGCCCGCTAACTTCACCCCTGTCATTATCTTAATAAAAGACGAACAGCAACCTGAAGGTAAGAGCTTACTGAAATCTGAGGGTTAGAATAACCTTGGCTCTAATACCATGTAATTTTAAACCCTAGGTACGTTAATCAGATTTATATAATTGATTATGCCCTAGGTTGTAATCAGATTTGCAGTATTTTAATAAGCCAACATAAATTAATTATGCCCTAGATTGTAATCAGATTTGCAGTATTTAATAAGCCAACATAAATCAGAAATAAAACAGTAGACAAACAAGCATACCCTGGGAAAACCTCTAAGGAGGAAAAAAACCCAGCATGAAAGACCCACAGGTCAGATTATATATTCTCCTCTAAATCATAAGTACAATACTTAGCTTGAATCTGATCTTCACATATCAGATCTGTCCCTTTGCATGCTTCAAAACTTGCATCAAAATCCACTATGTCCTCTTGGACAATTCCGCACCAATCTGGATAGGTTTGCACTCTTCCTTGAAGTTAAGTTCGCACCCTTCTTGAAGAATTCGCACAGCAGAGCTAATTTGCATTTGTATGAGATTCAAACTTAATTATTATAGACTTGCAAATGTCTCTTATTTATACACATTGAAATCCTTGATTGCAAGTCGGCCTCCTTTGGTTTTTGGCGCTAATTTAATTAGGTGGCGTGTGTTTAGGATTGGGCTGGGCATATATTAGAGTCACGTTACCCTAGGATAGGGCCCGGACCAAGGCAACATCCGAACCCATACATAACCCTAGTTACAAACAACAGTGTTGACATTGATGTCAAAGCAAAATGAGAATAGTTTGTTATTCTTTCCCGTTGAATAAAGATAGTGAAATTAGAAGATCAACTTAGAGATATTTATAAATTTAAATTAAAAATTTAAACATAATAAGAAAGACATACTTGGCTGACCTAATTGAGAATAAATTCCATCAATGAAAAGTAGTGAAGAACAAAATTAGAAAAATGAATATGGGCTAACGTATATGTCTTGGCACCTTTATTAGAATTTGAATATTAAATTTTAAATACATAAAATATAGCCGACTCCTTAAGATGGTAGCACCAAGCATCATGGATTAGAACATTGCAACGAGGCCATCCCCCCTCTAAGATGGACAACAACTACATCCAAAGACACTATGATTGATACAATTTTTATATATTATATGATGCCAAGGGCAGCGATTGAGAGATTACACAATGCTATTTGTTTGTGACGTACAGCGATCCAACAAAGAGATGCAATGACTATTCTATGTTTTCCATCGCAAAGACTTGGAGTACATTGAAGACTTAAATAAATCATTATGAAAGCAATTTAGATGAGAAGCGGTGATCTATTATGTATTAGAATATTTAATTATATTTAGTCAACTATGTTTAGTTGTTATATTAATGGTCATTTAGTTCATTTACTTCGTTTAATTTGTTTAGCTTAACTATCGCTTCTTTTATTAGAAGGCATAGTAGCTTTTTAGCGTTTTTGCTTTTGAGCTTTTTAGCTTCAGTTAAACGGTTTGTTCTTTTTAGAACACCGTTTTGTAATCTCTATTTAAGGAACCTTTGTCTCCTTTGTTAATGCATCGATTATTTGTGCAATTAATTTTTCATGGTATCAGAGCGGGTCGATGGGCTTTTTTTAAGTTTGGCAAATTTTTTAATAAAAAATTCGTAAGCCTCTACCTGGAATTTATTTCCAGAAATTTTTCAATCAATTTTTTTATGAGAAAAAATTGATGGAGTTTTTCGTGGGTTTTTCAGCCCATTCTTTTTTGTCTGAAGATAATTCGTGTGTTTTGCGCTGGCAGTTTTGTATATTTTCGAGGGTCTTTTCTGAGTTTGTTTTTGTAGACCTATTTTTTGTCTGCATGAAGGTGACGGTTTGCGTGTTCGTGGACCTATGCATCGGACTTCTGGGAGTTTGTTTCTCTGCAACAGGACGACAGAGTTTTTTCTTTCGATTGTGTCTCAAATCTTACCTGTGACAGTTGTTTTGAATTTCTTTACTGGCTGTGCATTTTTTTGGTGCTTGATTCCACCGGACGGCTGTGCACCTTCACTCTCGCGCTCATTTTTTTCGCGCCTTTTTCCCTTATTCCGTGACTATGTTTCTGAGGTGCAATTTGTTTTCCGACAGTGTGCATTATTTTCTGACAGTGGCGGGAATTATTTTTTTCCATGGTTTTTTTTCAAACCTGCGTGACAGCAACGGCAACGGATTTCACATCATTTTTTGGGCGGCCCGCGCCTTTTTTTGTCTTTTCCACCATTTATCTGTGTTGTGGATTTTTCTAAGCTTCGTTTTCCCTGTGTTTTTTTGGCGTTCAAAAATTTTTGGTTTTGCATAGAATTTTCCGTGACTTTGGGTTTTTCTTGGAAAGTTTTCATGCAACGAGAGTTTTGAATTTTTCTAAGACGAGTCGTGTGTTCGATTGTGCCTTCGCTAGATTTAAGGTTTTATAATTTTTTCCCATAAAAATTATTTTGGGTATTAATTTTTTTTTTTGTCCTCGAAAAAAATTGGGGCTTTTTATAAAAAAAATTGGGTTTTTTACAATTTTTTGGTCCTCAAAAAAAAATTATTTTGGGTTTTTCGTGATTTTCTCCCTCTAAAAAAATTATTAGTGGGTTTTCTGATTTTTCTCCACAAAAAATCATGGGAGGGTTTTGCTAGATTTTTTCCTCAAAAATCAAGAATTAATGTTTTATTGCATGATGTCTAGGGTTTTACTACACGATGTCTCAAGGTTTTGTTCGATGTTTTCCTCAAAAATCGTTTCAAGGTTTTCTTCCTATTTAGGGTTTTTTTACCATTTTTTTCTACAAAAAATAATGATTTGTAACTTTAGTTTTGGAGGGTTTACTGTTTTTTCCTCAAAATCGTGGTTTTAGGTTTCCAGTTTGGTTACCCAACATCAAATTGGATGGATTCTGGTAATCTTGGTCATTAACGCTTTGCAAATCCTAGAAGGGTCTCCGCAACAACAGTGTGTTCTTTGCGTTTGTGATCAAAAAACCTATAGTGTCTTCTGTAGGGTAGTTAATGATACAATTACCATTAAAGGAGGGTATTCAAATATTTAATTATATTTGGTCAACTATGTTTAGTTGTTCTATTCATGGTCATTTAGTTCATTTAATTCGTTTAATTTGTTTAGCTTAACAATTGCTCCTTTTTTAGAAGGCATTGTTAGCTTTTTAGCATTTTTGTTTTTTATTTTTTTAACTTCAATTAAACTATTTGTTCTTTTTAGAACACCGTCTAGTAATTTCTATTTAAGGAGCCTTCTCCTTTGTTAATGCATTGATTATTTGTGAAAATAATTTTTCATTATGTTGATGAATATCAACATACCAGACTTTATGAGACAAGATAGCCGGCTTGATTTGGTGGTCGTTCTATGTTTAATACTTCTCTTAAGGTGACCAACTATGTAGCACTCCATCAAAGGTAGTCAATATGTTTATGTTAATAAACATTAAGGTGGCAATTTTTACTTAGTATGCAAACAAATTCATGAGCAAATAGAATCTTAAGCAATCCAGAAATTTAATCAGAAGTTAGAAGGATGGTGACGTAAGAAATTGTGATTAATCCACTATTCAGGAACAGCGATTTGTTAAGAATGCAAACATTAAAAAAAAAAAGACTACTTGCAGAGATAAACAAAAGGTAGTTTGCAGCAATTGACTCGGTGAAAAAGTGTGAGTTCACACAAACTGATAACAGATTAAGAAAAGGTGGCAGCGGTTAAGGAAAAGCAAAAGGTGCAATCTACAATTCCTATGAACAGTGATTAGTCTTTGAAGAGGTACGATTAGAACAAACTTGATCAAGTGCTTCATAAAAGGAATGAACAATGACTATACATAGCACTTGAAGAATAAACATTTGTTAAATAAAGTCTTTATCAAGTGATGCGATTTGAGGTAAAGGAAATGGCAAGGTGTTAAAAGAGGAAATACAATTTGCATGTGGAAGGTTGTAATTATTATCAGCAATTAATATGAGGGCATGACTCTTAAAAGAAGCACCTATTCAAAAGGGCATGACCCTTAGAGATTTGAAGATATAATAGAGATAGAAATGAAAATGAAAAGTGTGTTATGTATTGAGTGAAGACGGAGATACACACCAAATTGAGTAGCAGATTCAAGATATTATAACACCATACTGATAGCAGTTTGTGAATAAATTTGGGGTAGATTCAAGGTAATTGAACTGCATCTTATAGCAGTTTGAGAAGAGAACTTGGGGAAGATTCAAAGCCAATTCAAGAGCAATTTTATTGCATATTTGGTGAAGAACAAAATCATCCATCATCCATCATCCATTGAAGAAGCAACACCATCAAGGTGGAAACCTAGTGTGTATGGTGAAAAGTGGACAATGGAAACAACAATATTGAAAGACTAAATGAGTTCAACCACAAAATCCTAGTCTAACAACAACAAAGATCCACCATAACATATGAAGATTACCTAAGACAATGCAAATCAACAAAATCAAAAAAATTATACCATCACATGTCCACTACGGTTTGAATCTTCATTCTTCCTGTCTCCATTGATCTTGCTTGATATATTTGCTCTCAAATTTTATGTGCACGCGAGCTCAACAAAGAACGGAAATGTGGTTGATAGCTTGATCGCAAAAAGGCTTGATTGCATAAGATTGATTAGACAATTAGAATGCTTAGGGTTGATAATGAAGGAGAGTATCCTCTTATATAGAAGACACTGTAAGAAATGGAGGGATAAGATTAAGAGGTGTAAAAGATAAATGGTCGGCTAAGATTAAAGGGTAGGTAGAAGAAACATTTAAATGATAAGAGGGTAGGTAGAAGAAATTAAGAGATGAATAACATGTGTCATGGGTAGAAAAGGCTAACGAATTAATTAAATAAATAAAGATTTATTTAATTAATAGAGGAAATGGGATCAATTAAATAAACAGTGAACCACGGGGACGCGTCCCCCCCCTTTTTGGGCGCGTCCCCCCGTCAGAAACGTCTCGGGGACGGGGGGACGGGGACGCGACGTCCCCCGCCGTCCCGCCACCGCCACCCAAACGCCACCGGGACGCGGAGACGTCCCCGCGTCTCCCAGGGAGACGTGGAGACGTGGAGACGTCTCCTTGGGAGACGTTTGGGCGTCTCCCAAAGAGACATGGAGACGCCTCCACGTCTCCTTGGGAGACGTTTGGGCGTCTCCCCGTCCTTCAAGAGACGTGCAGACGTCTCTCCAAGGACGGGGAGACGCCCAGACGTCTCCTGTCGCCCCCACTTATATGCAATGTTTAAAATTAAAATTTTAAAAAAAAGTGAGTTTTTAAGTTTTTGGAGGGTTAAGGAGTAACTCTAATTGGACGTGGGCCAATAGAAAAATAACACCCGACGCCTTTAGAAAATAATAAAAGTATTTTTGGCCTCGCGGGGCGCTGCCCCTCGACCCCGCCCTGTATCGCGACAGGGAACGCGCAAGGGGCGCTGCCCCTTGACCCCGCAAGGGGCGATGCCCCTTGACCCCAACTTGGGGGCGCTGCCCCCAAACCCCCGTTGAAAAATATAGGGGGAAACCGCGCCGATAGAAGTAGGGAAAATCTAACCTCCGAGTTTGATTAGGCTCCATATAACAACACAACTTAGAAATCTTGGTATTTAGATTTAGTATTTCAAATTTCCTATAGTCTCATTTCAAATGTAATTTTTACACTGTAATACTGTCATACATCTTTTCAAAACTAGTTTTTCAAGTACTATATGTATATGTACAAGTATATAAGCACCACCACCCCGCCACCCCCCCGCCGCCGTCCCCCCGCCGTCCCCCTGCCGTCCCCAAATTTAGGCCCTTGGTCCCCCCGTCCTGGAAACGCGTCCCCCCCGTCCCCCCGTCCCCCCGTCCCCAACGCCCGTGGAACACTGTAAATAAATAAAATATTTATTTAATTTAGGAAAAGGACAATTTAAATAAATAAAAGTATTTATTTAAATGAGGAAAGGCTTAAAAGAGGATTAATGAATTAATTAAATAAATAAAAATTTATTTAATTAATAGAAGACTTAGGATAAAATAATTAAATAAATAAAAAATATTTATTTAATTAGACAGGACAATTTTAGGTGTCTACACCTAGTATTAGGGGTTGGTGCCTCTAGTGAGTTGGTTCTCACAAATCAATCAAGAGGTTGGTGCCTCTAGCAAGTTGGTGCTCACGAAGTTAGGGTTTGGTGCCTCTAGTAGCTTGGTGCCTACAAATTCAAAAGCAAGAGTTGGTGCTTCTAGTGGGTTTGTGCTCATAAACTAAGTTAGGGGTTGGTGCCTACAAACATTGTATAAGAATTAAATAGAAGCACTAATTTGTCATGGTTTTCTCCAATTAGGGTTTCCAAGTAAACATTGTGTTATTGTGTTCTTATGTGCATGCTTGTTGTAATTTAGTAAATAATACTATTGTAAAGATTATTTTGGTAAAAATCATTGATATTTGGGTGGTAAAGATTATTTTAGGCCACTTCAATTATTGTGGTTTTATTATTTGTTTAGGAGTAGTTTTGCTTTAAAATATCTTTCTTTCATACTTTTCAAGAGTTCTAAACATTTTGTTTTAAAATGGTGATTGTTGCGATAAAATACGATTATTCTTTTAAGTCCCCAAAATTGAGCATCTTGTAACATTATAAAGAAGTGCTTTGAGCACATAAAGTTCAAATAATAGTTTAAGCTCACTTATCCTCTAAGATATTGTTCTTTATGTCATTTTTGTGCTTGCAATTTATTTCATCCATTCGACTATGACTTAATAATAAGTGTCAAGTTTTATATTGATGTCAATCATTCATCTAGGTTGTGTAACTCTGCATGCAAAATAGCTATTTGATTCTTGAAATCATGTGTTGTTATTCTTTTGAACTTAAGTTTTCATTTGACCATTTGTCTTTGTTTATCCAGTTAGAAGTTGGCCTGTTTGTGCTTAAAGCTCGTTGCTTTCATTTATAAATTTGAAAAATTTCACTTGTGAGACAAGAATTGTTACCAACTTATGCTCATTCCCCAAGCAAAAATGCACACAGATAGTTGTTTCATTTAGGAAAAAGCCCCTAGGAGAATACTATATATTGTTTATAATTGTATGGCTGGTCCATATCTTAATGTCTAAGGTAGTTTTAGATCTCAAGAAGCCTCTCCTCATGATCTAAAAAGAGGTTTTACCTCACATATTGTTCCAATTTGAGTTGTATAGATAGAAACAAATTAAAAATGCTAACGACACTAAGATTTGAGATATTAAAAAAGTTGGTGATGAGTCCAAAACCAAAGCTAAAAGCAGCTTTCTTCATGGAATGATGACCATAACAGGACTGTTTGTTCATTTGTATGTACATAAATAATCACGTCCCTATATTTTGTTCTCTGGGTATCTTAATACCCAACAAAAGAAAATTAAGTTATTAGGTACCCAAAAGGGAGTAATACTGGCATAAAGTTAAAAAAAGAATCTATTCACATAAAAAATCTCTAGCATGTGTGAATCATTGTCCCTTGACCACTTGATATTAACCAAGATCTTCCAAATAATTTTTTTAGATGGCTTGTGGTACCCATTAGCAGCAGCCATGGAACAAGCTTTTACACTTGATATTTGTATTTGCATCAGAAGGTATGATAACCATGTCTTCTCTCACTTCTTTGATAGACACTACTAATCAGACAATCCAAACTTAAGCAATAGAGGCAATTTCCATGGCATTATTTTTTTAGGGAGTAAATGCTTTTGACCCAAAGCTATAAACTGGTGAGATCACAAACAGGGGACCTCATCCCCATTTAAACATTCAACAATAGCATCAAAATGGTGTTTGAACCTTGATGGCAAGAACAAGAACACAACTACTTAACCATCATACCATGCCAATAGCAGCACTTTCCATGGCATTTACCACCTAATAGCATCTTAATTTATTTTGGTAAAATTTGTAATAGTTGACAAAACTTGATGACTCATCTTAATACTTAAGGTGCTAACTTCATCTTAGTTGGAATTTTTGCTTATGCAATAATATATTTTCTTTATGTTTATGCTACTACACTTATTCCAGATGAATATCCTTCACACATTCATATAATGTATATAGATACTACGATTTATATTTAATTGACCATTTTAACTCATCCACGTGTGTTCATAAATTTACTACCATTATGTCTTCCTGCTGTTAGAAGTCAAGTGCAGAAAGCTTTTGAACTGCCTCACTATGAAATTCTATTTAAAATTACAGTCAAAGCAACAATTTACATTTACTATTCTTATACAGGTAATTTTCTTGCTTTGGCTTTGTCAAGGATATTCTTATACAGGTAACTTTTAAGAATAATAATATTTCTCATCAGGAACCAATAAGCTAGTTTTCACCAATCACAGATGCTCTCTTACAGGGCTGTACAGAAATGCAATTATCATTTTGTAAATTTTGTACAAATACAAACTATTAACAATTGCATTTCTTTCAAAAATTCATAAACACCTTAGCCATGTAGGAATTGATGGGAGAAATACCTGTCCATTCCACTCTGACCAAATGCCCCAATGTGGAAAGTTTCCTACTTGATAAAGGCCACCTGTGTCCCATGCTTCAGCTATAAGCTGACAAAAAAACAAAAGGAAAAGAAGATTAAAATAAAAACATGTTTTTATGATTTATGTACATAAAACGTGACTAAAGGATCAAATAGACATCTAGCTTCTACAAATCCAGAAAATTTGAGGAGTGAAAATTGGATTAAAGGAGACGAGATGAGCAAGATTTGCTCTTATTGTATTTTAATCGGCCAAATAATAAATGCACTCAAAATAACATAGCTGATAATTCTACTAAGTTACCAATAAAAAAGATGAAAGATATTACCCAATACTAAAACTGTGACAAAGTGACAAATGGCAAAAACATAACATTATGTTAAATTGTTAATTTTCATTTTTAGAAACCAGTACCTACGATGCCTCAGTCCACATCAAGTGAATACATGTTCAGCAATCACTTTGATTAGCTTCAACAATAAAAATAAGTTCCCTGGGAGATAGGGCAGTGTTGGATTCCCTATCAGAAATTGCCAATCCACATGGGGAACCACGGCAACCTCAGATAAATAAAATTCTCTTGGGTCATCCTTTATCAACTTCCCCAATGTCTGACTCCCTAGCTTGGGGAAACAGCCCTACAAGTGAATATACAATCTCTTCAAGCTATGCCTCTCTAAGCAGGAATATTTGCCATCTGCAGAAAGATATTTTTGAACTCATATGGCAGCCTGCTATATGGCCCAAGGTGAACTTCCTTTTGTGGTTGGTGTTAAATGAAGAGACTCAACTGGAGATAGGTTCATGAAACATGGCTTTTATGGCCCCCTTTGCTGTGTTATGTGGTTGGCCAATGAGGAGACTACTACCCACTTGTTTTTCCAATACCCATGGGTGGTCTCCTTATGTCAGTTTTTATCCAAAGTGTTTAATCTTCCTTGAGTCAGCATTCAGCCTTTTGAACAGCTGATTAAAGCATGGCAAAGGCATTTGCCTATGGGTCAAAACCTCCTCCCGATGATATGATTTGGTATCACCCTTATGCTCTGGAATATTTGGAAGGAGAGAAACAGCAGAATTTTCCAACAAATTAGCAAGGATATCAGTTATGTTTGGGAGAAGATCAGAAGAAATATAGCTGAATCTATCAAGCATAAGATTTGTCTACCTCAAATTCTCACTCCAAAATAGGAGCATTTATGTAAACTGCTCTGTTTGCAACCCAAGACTTCAACAATGCATGTTTTTCAACTAAAAAGAAAAAACAGTTGGATAGACTATAGATAGCTCCTCTTTTTAAGTAGGGTAAGTTGAACAATGATGGTGCCTCGAGGATCAATTTGGGTCAGGCTAGTATGAAAGGTATTGGTAGATATTCAGATAAATTGGTAGCCTTCTTGTTGGAAATATTGTCATTGATGTCAAAGGAATTTGCTGATTCACGGAGATTGATTAACATATTGGATGATACTATGGAGATTGATGAACATATTGGATGATGCTTGCACATTTGTTGAAAATACTAAGTTTGGATTACTTTGCTTTACATCACATGTTGGTTGATAATTTAAAGTCTGATCAATACCTTACAGTCTGATCATACAGTGATCATACAGTCCCAGTCTGATTATACAATGGCAGGAGATCTTCACAATGCAGCAATCATGGTGTATGTTCGTCTCTAAAGGAGTTAGAAGTATGTTTTAATTCAATATGACAGCATGTTTACAACATGCTGTTTACAGTCAGCATGCTACATAACGACAACATGTTTACAGTTTCCATGTTCAATATGACAGCATGTTTACAGTTTACAGTATGTTCTATTTTGACCTCACACCGTTTTTACACTTGGTAAAGGTGGCGGATTAGATACACTTGATAAAGGAGGTAGATTAGAGACATCATCTTAATAATAAACTAATACAAGTCTTAACAACTTGTTCAAACATGGATATTTGACCAAACAGCACATATGAAAAGGTGTGATTCAAAATGAATAATGTGTTTAGACGTTGAAAGGAAGACAAAACGATGTTCTAAACAAACAATTAATTAAAGGCAGCGATTCATTAAAGATTGCGATTCATTAAAAAGGTGTATTATTATCCTTCACAAAGCACGAGTTAATGAAGAGATGCAATTCACAAATAGAATGGGATGGTGTTTTTATTTATAAAACAAACTTATGTGCAAACCGTATTATGAACTAGGAGTTGCAATTAACTTTAAAATAATGTAATTTGTTTATTAAAACAAACATGTATCAAAAGTCACGTCTTTCTTAGGAGACAGAATCCTTGTAAAAGGACATATGAAAGATATAAAGTGGCATGTAATCGAGTGGTGTGGTGTAGTTGAAATATGTGAGTAATTCTGAAATTATTTTTCAGACAGATCGAGCAGATGTTGGGGAGAAGAATATGCTGATATAAAGAACAAATCTTGCAGAGATAAAAAGAATATTTGTATGAAATTGTAATCCTCCCATAAGTTTTTGTGGTAGTATTATTGTTATTTCATAGCAGATTTTGAAGTGAAGATTGTGACCATTTTGGTGCCAGATTTTTTATCAGACTATAGCAGATTTGTGCATTGAGGTGGGTGCCTCATCTTGGTGAAGTTGGTGCTTCACTTGAAGGGGTTGGAGCCTCTTGTAAGTTGGTGCTTACAAAGTTGGGGAGTTGGTGCTCACAAATCAGTCAAAGGGTTGGTGCCTCTACAATTTGTAAAAGAGATAATATATTAGCTTTCATTTGCCGTGGTTTTCTCCCATTTTGGGCTTCCACGTGAAAATTGTGTTCATGGTGTACTTGGCTATGTGCATGTTTATTTGAAATAGTAACTTAGTTCACATGAATTTAAAAAGTTAAAAATTAATTAATATACTGATTCACCCCCCCAGCCCCTCTCAGTATATTTGGGTGCTCTTCACTTCTTTGCTGAAACAGTGGGACATATAGCCAATAATTTAGCAAAGATAAAAGCTGCTTATATAGGGATGCAATAAGCTTTCGAAATTGGGCGGCAGAAACTCCAAATTAAATCTGATTCAAAAGTAATCATCAGCTTCTTTTCCGATGCTAAGGGATTCAATAGCAAAAATTGGCTAATAGCAAGAGAGTTGGAAAGATTCAAAGCTTGCAGGACAAGTTCCAGGAGGTTCAATTCAGTCATGTTACCAAACAACACAATAAAGTAGCAGATGGGCTAGCCAATTAGGCTCTTCACAACTACAACCTTATTTGTTATGGTTTGCCCCCTCAGTGGTAGTTGACCAATCTTCAAGAGGATCTAAGAAAGATTCTGGATTCTGATTTTTCCGAAAGAATTGTAATATGTATCCTTTTCTCTATGTTGCCCAGGCTTGGACTAATAGCTTTCAGGCCTTGCATAGTCAAATATGTACACTTAAATTTCTATCTAATATGATGAGGTTCCTTTTTTACAAAATTAAATAAATAAGTTTAAAATATATGATAAGAGTAATATAAAAAATTTACCTTGACACCACGAAGGACTGGATCATTGCTAATCATATCAATTAAGGGAGGTTCATTTAGAGGTGTTCCCGTTGTTAAGAAATCTCCTTCAATATCATTGCCAAAAACATTCTCACCGTTCCATAAACTTTGCAACCATAAACCAATAGTCAATTATTTGTGATCAAGAAGCATTCAGAAAAAATAGAGATTGACATTTCTTAACCATGAATCAGTATTCTAACCATTACAGAAAGCGTCTACATAATATTGATAACAATATTAGATTAAGATTCTTTTCTTGGCAACTGAATAAAGACATTGACCTGCAAGCCCGTGTCATGATGGAAGCAAGATCAAAGCGGAAACCATCAATATGCATTTCAATAACCCAATACCTGCAAATACCAAAATTTCATTGAAGAGTTGCACCTTAATAACTCAACTCCCAAAGCCAGCACAGACCATAAAAGAAAAAAGAAAGAAACTATAATCCAGAATAGCATACATATTAATAAAAAGTTAACATCAAATTCCACAACCTTCCCATGTAAAATCTCAAGTCTTTATTGGCTCACAGGACAAATCTATTTCAACAAAAACTTAAATTGATGCATGACAATCGTTTGAGTCAATCATTCACCTTTTCACATGAATCAACCCTAAAAGTTATCTTTATGCAGAATCAAATTCAGGGAAAAACAAAAGGAGATGAATTAAAAAAGGAAATAAAAGCATCTGAGATATCAAAGTTATTATCTTCTTTTTGCAATTGTCCATCAATCAATGACTCGAGTGTCTAATGACTCCTACAGAATAACATCCAAAAAACCATTGAGCTCTGTAGTTATTGTAACAACTTACAAGCAAAGTTCACAAAGGCCACAATAAAATAATTTAATAAGATTCGCAATACTAATAATGATGCAATGAGTGTCTAATCACTCCTACAGAATAACATCCAATAAACCATTGGGCTCTGTAGTTTTAGTAACAACTTACAAGAAAAGTTCATGAAAGCCATAATAAAATAATGAATTAAGATTTACAATACTATGACTAATGCAATGAGTGTCTAATGACTTCTACAGAATAACATCCATGAAACCATTGATCTCTGTACTTGTAGTAACAATTTACAAGCAAAATTCAAAATGTAATAAGATTTACAATACTAATAATCATGAAATAAGGAACTAATTTAATTTGATAAATTATCTAGTTAAAGGCACAAAAAAAGCCACAATGAGGAGCACAAATTGGAGAAGAGTAGATTTTGGCAAAAATAGGTGAACTAAACCAACTGATGGAAAAGGTTGGAAGAAGGATTTCAGAAACTGGAACAGATAGCATCCTGTTTTTCGCTATCCTGGGAATCACAGGCGCAAATTCAATCTCAACTGGAGAAAACATGAAAGGCAATGAACAAATACTTGAGGCAATAATTTGAAGCCTCCTGAGGTGTCCATTTATTTGTCTAATTCTCAACTCAAGAACAAATCAATCCTCTTCAAAAAAGCAGCTTTGATCAGCAAATTTTAAGAATTCAGGTCTAAATGGGAAGGCTTAGAAAAATGAATTTGGAAAATTGGGACCAAATTTGCCAACTTTGTCTTCTTTTGTCTAAAGCTTTTTATATGGCTACTTGCACCAACAAAGAAACTAAGAATAATAATATACAGTGGCCCTTGGATGTTGAACAGCATACATTTACATCTATAGGACTAGCACCCAAACTTCAATCCCTTATCTTGTAGCATCAATGAAATGTCAGACATGATGCCAATTATGTTGTTTCCATTCTGAACAAAGAGGAAACTCTTTTGAGGATCCTGCAACAATCAGAGTTGAAGCAGTTTATTTCTTTAAAGAATTATTGAGTACCAGGGATGCCTCCAATCTTCATGATTGAAACAGATTTCTTCAAATTATTTGCTTATGAGTGTCTCATAATCAAAATAAAGCCTTAATAGCTCCATTCTCAAAGAAAAAATTAAAACAGCCTTACTCCAAATGCATCCTAACAAGGTATCAAGCCTAGATGGCTTCCTTTTCTTTTCTTAAAATGTTGGGACATCATTAACAAAGATGTCAGGACTTGGAAAGCTGCTGCGGAATCTAAGAAATTCAAAACTATATTGCTAGATCTTAATTGCACCCTTTTTCCTCTCATTCCCCAAAAAATTATTCAATGTTCCACGGAGTACCTGACGGGGGGGACGCAAGGACGCGGGGACGGGTTTCAGGGACCGAGGGACCAAGGGCTTAAATTTGGGACAGTGGGGACAGCAACAAAGCGGTGGTAGGGGGGCGACGCTGATATAAAAATAGAGGTGAATTGAAATCTCCAAGGCAAAATCTGCAATATAGCATCTCTGTGAGTGCCCCATGAAAGGCCAACTAGTTTTCATGAACTTAAAGGTTGCAATCAGTATGTAATGGCATGTACCATATGGCGAGCAACCCGGCAGCATCCTCAGCAGAGGTGACGGAGCTGGTGGAAGTGGTGGTGCTGTGGGGGGGCGTTTCCCCCAAGTCCCCAAGTCTTGGAAATGCACCCCTACAGAGGACACGGGTCTAGCTTCTTCTCTGATTTCTGCACCATTGCTTTATGAAACACTGTATACAGAATCATATACAAAAACAATGGTCAACGAATTAAAGCTTTTACTCCCTGTTCTACTTTCAGATGAACAAAGCAGATTCATGCCAGACAAAGCCATGACAGAAGTGATCCTCATCACTCAAGAAGTGCTCCACTCCGTTACTGTTTCAAATTCAAAAAGCATGGTAATCAAATTGAACAAGAGAGAAACTTACAATAGAGTTAACTGGATTTTCTTGATGAAAGCTCTTGAAAGATTTGACTTTGGGTTAAATTGGCTCAAATGGATTCTTTGCACCCGCTAGAGGCCTTAGACAATGTGAGCCCACTCCTCCCCTCCCTCTTCATCTTAATGATAGAAGCTCTTGGCAGATCCATTTGACTTGATTGCACACAGCATGCCTGGAAGGGGGTTCACATTGCTAACAATCTGGAGGCAGCATATCATCATTAATATGCTGAGCGGACCAACCATGCTAGGAACACAATAATGCATGAAGCACGTGTCATGAAAGATACCCTTATCGCATACTCCTCTGCTTCAGTTCAGTTCATTAATAATGACAAACTGGAGATTATCTTTTCTAACTCTGCTCCCACCTCTCAGAGAAGTATTGCAGATTTATTGAGATTTTGTATTGGATTCCTTCCTGGAAAATATTTGGGGGTCCCTCTTTTCATCAGCACAAGGAAATCTTCACCATGGAAAAATCTACTGGAAACAATTCGAGCAAAATTGGCACCCTGCAAAGGAAAGTGACTCTCTCCTGCTGACTGAATACTGTCAATTAGGTCAATTTTGTCTACTCCCATCTACATGATGCCAATCGCAAAAAACCCAGCTTGTATAATTGAGTTAGAGAGCAAAGCATGAGGAACTTCTTAAGATAACATCTAGAAGAAAAAAAGAAATCCACTTATTAAACTGGGGTAAGGTCTGCTCTCTTAAGAAGAATGGCTGGGCTGAACTCAGAAATTTGGAGACTCAAAATAAGGAGCTTGGCACCTACTGGTTTGGGGTCTATTTTCTAATCCACGTGCAAAATGGTAGGATCCCTCAAAGGAAATATCTCAATTCAGATTATTCATTATTGTGAACTCACCTAAGGGTTCTCACATGTGGAACATCCTAATTCATTGCAGGATTATCATTCCCTAATCACCTCACATTGGAGGTTAGAAACGGCACGAAGGTGCCATTCTAGTAGGACTTCTGCAATAGATGCTGTCCTTTTTGCAAACAGCGAGATCTACAGGAAGCACAAGCACTTTAACTTAAATTTGACGAACCAAGGTCAGTGCTTATGTTGCTGCTCAAAAATTTGATGGTGTGAGCTCCCACACATAAAAAGATTCACCCGATTTCCCTATCTCAAATCTACAAAAATCTCTGCTCAAATCATAATTAGACAAAGAAAGATCGACATTAGCAAGAAGGAGATTGCTCTAAGTCTGGCTCTTACTCTGCTAAGTTGGAATCTGTCAACTTAGATAATCAGTTATGGCCAAATTCCAAATGCTTACATAAGGCCTACCTTCCAACTTTTGCCAAGTTGGCCATTCATCAAAAAATTCTCCAAGGAGACTGATCCAAGAAACCTGGACATGAAGGGCCTTCATGTGTGTTGTGCTTGAATTCGGAAAAAAATGTGAATCACATCTTCATACAATGCTCCTTTTCTGCCAAATGTTGGTCATAGTTATTTGTCATGCTACAGTGATCTGTGCACTTCTAGAAGCTTTGCTCCAACTCTTACAATGATCACCAATTTTGATGTCTCGCTCTACTTCCTCTGCTCTTTAAATTTTAAATTACTTGTCCTTTACAGATTTGTCATTTCTATTTGGCATGGCTATTCTTACTTCGGCGCAGGCCTAGCACTTTAGCATGAGAATCTTCTTTGGACATGGAAGCTTACTTTGGTGTGAACCATTCTATGTTGGTGTGAGCTCTATTCAGGTTTGATGGTTGCTATCTTTATGTGTATTTGATGATGCCGACTGAGCAGCTAGAGATTTCTGTAGATCTTTTTTTTATTCATGCTTGTTCTAAAACTTCAGTACTGGACATTTTTGACACCCATACAATCTGGCCTCCCTTTCCTGTGGGTAAGAATAATTATTTGCAATATTATAGACCAGCTGGACAAGTATAATATTATTCAGAGTATCTGCTTAATCAGCTCCAGCAAAGGAAGGTTTATTCCAGTATTGGGTATGCTCTAATTCTGCTGCAAATAATGAGATGTTGGTGAATGTAATATTATCTTAATTGCTGGGCATGGAAGACTGAATCAGGTGACCTGATTAAAGGAAGCTTGGTCTTTCTCCATGATCTGATCTGAGTGTGACATTGTTCATTTAAAGTTACGTGCTGATAGAAGAACAGCTGACACTGGTATTGGCAGAATAAAGGTGCATTATATGTATTCCCTGCACAAAGTAAGTTATGAATTTGAATGTAATTTCTGAGCATCATCTAATGACAAACAAGGACAGTTTTTGCGTATTAGATCAGTTCTTTATGTTTCTGTTATTATTCAAGAATTTTGTCATTGGTAATTTCTATTGCATGAGTGATTCTGCACTTCTGAGCAACATTCAAATAATTTTTGTCTATCCTCAATCAACAAACTTTCAAACAAACTGTTTGGTGAAATTACTCAGTAGGAAAAGGTTTAAAATTGGGCAAGATTAGATAGTAGATATTACAGATCATGTCAGAAAGAGAGTATCCATCACCTCTTGGGATGACGTTGAAATCCTGGCAAAATTTGGCTCTCCCTCCCATTCATGGAGCTAGGGGAGTTCAATCATCTCATCATTTGAGGAAACTTTTTTAAATGATCCCCTTCACCTTGTGGCTCCCATAAGTTAAAATTTGATGGAGCCTCCCATGGGAATCTGGGATCCTCTGGAGCTGGCTGTGTGATTAGAGATTGTCAAGGTAAATTGGTCATTACAGCCCTGAAGAAACAAAAAATGGAACTAAAAATGAATTTTAGGCAGCAGCTTTTGTCATGGGTTTGAGACTTGTGGGGAAATGTAGAATTCTTCTGTCTTCATTGAGAGATTCTATGCTCATTTTACAAGCTATCCACAACCATGGTTCCAAGTCTTAGAACTTGAATGACATCATAGTGGAGGCATGGCCTCTTCTATATGCTTTGCCCTAATTGTTTGTTCAACAATACTACACAGAAATCAGCAGAATTGCCAACATAGGTATTGATGCAAAGGAAGAGATGAAAACTCACAAGAACTTATAAGGGTGGCAAGAGCTGAACACATTTTTGGGTCAGTACTACTTGATGTCCACTCCTTAATCAAAGAATTCTTTGTCATTTCGCCTTAATGGAAAAACTCTGATTGTTTTTCTCCCTATGGGAATATTGTCTATTTTGAAACAGATATTTTTGTTTTGATATTAGGGATGAATGGCTGAGGGCCCCTTGTCCATCTTTAGTGTATAAAAAGAAAATAATGATGTAACAAGAGCTAAATAGATATGTCGATTACTCATATTGTCATATACCTGACATTGTTGCAATATGGCAATAAACTTCAATAAAGAGATTTTCATGACTACATCTTCAGTTGTTTATTTTTATTGCCTCTCACTTTATTTCCATGCACATTTCTGTTATGGTATCAGAGTGTTAAAGGGAATTGCTGCTGCCTTCTGTAAGTGGTCTGTTATGTTGAATATTAAATGCTTCAAGTAAATGGGATGAAATGAAAATCTTCTCCCACTCAGGCCCCAAGTCTCGGACATTGCTCCAAAGTGTCATGAATGACTGTATCTTCCAGTTGATTTTCTGGACGTGACCCAGCTGTCCTGAAGAAGATACATCTTACCCTTTATGTCAATCTGTCAAGAGCTATGTCTACCTCTTCCTTCATCTCTTTTCCAAGTATTGTTTCAGCTGCTGCTACGATTCTATCATTTATCACCTTGATCATATCCTCAACTCGAGTGCAACTGTCGCTGATACCTTCAAACATGTCTCTCCTCATCCTAAGTGTGCAATACTATCTGTAGAAGTCACATGTCTGTCCATCCTTCACCACTCCACCATTTACCAAGGTTTCTTTGGGAATATCCATCAATACTTCCAGCCTCGGAATGGTTAGCACCTAGGTGTGACTAAATACATCATAGGAAGCAGTGAGCGCCTGTATCTTGTCAAGGATAGCTGAAATTCTCTCAAATATATGTGCTACTCTCCCACGAACTCATTTGCCTTGGTGAAGGCATTATCAATCCAACTCTTCACCACATGAGAGGTAGTCCTCATTTCTTCCGAGTCCTCAACTGAATCAGGTGGAAGCAATGATGGAGGAATACATGAAGGGTCAGCTTGTCTTATCAAAATCCTGAGTTGCTGGACATAGTTCCTTAAGATATTCAATTCTTTTTCCAGCTTCCTCTTACCTTCTTGCACCATCTTCAATCTATCCTGCACTATCTTCATTGAATCATTCAACTCTTCCAACTCTTGTTCAGAGATAGCAAGACCTAGCTCAATAGTTGTTAAGTCATAGTCATCAGTAGTGATCTGATCTTCTCGCTTGTCCACTCTTGGAGTAGCTATTTGTATAGTCTAGGACCCTGTATTATCTCTTGTGATCTTAGAGAGCTTAGTAGCTTTCTTCTTCTCAGGCATCTTACCAATTCTTTCTAAGAAGCTATCTAAATCATCTGCTGTATCTTCTTCTGCTACTATCACTTCCCTAGTCACTATTTCTTTAAGCCATGTTGAGATAGTGGATAGTTCTTTCTCTACTTCCAATTCCTTGGGCAACTGATTTTCCCGGGGTGGACAGTTTTTGTCCTCATTATCATCTCCATCCATGATCTCAACATATTCATCCACTGCGGCTGTGTTATCTACAACTTGCTCTTGCACTGTTGGAGGATCCTATGTTTGAGGTTGCTTTTCCTTATCTGCTCTTTCACCTCTATTATCTTGTATAGTAGATTCCAAGGACTCATTCATGCCTTGATCTACGCCTCTCTTGAGTGATTGACCTGCATTGATGGACACTCAGTTCATTGTGACCTCATGTATGGATGAGGTGCTGGTGGAAGGATGACTTGAACTTGTCCTCTGCCTCTTTTGTCTTGATCCTTCTTTGTTACTCTCCTTTCTCTTGGAACCCTTAGGTTGAGATGTTTGGGTGGCATTATCACTCCTGCTAATGCTCTCGGTCTCTTCTCATCAAATGAATCCGGATCTCCCATCATATCATATGTTAATTGTGCATTATGATCCCTCAATTTGTTGGTTTGAGCATTTGCCCACCTTTGCGTGTTTGCCATGACAGATCTCATTAACTCTTCTAATTCTGCGATCTCAATGTCATTCCAATCAACTTGTATATCCTTATCCTTTTCTTGCTCATAGGCACGCTAGAAGCGCCTTCCATCATCCTATACTTGATCAGGGATAGGGAACACTCTACAAGTCCTTATGATCTCAATAGGTAGCGTGGAGAACATCTTCCTTCTGACCTCAAAGTCATCCTTGGCATTCATCTAATAGTCCTCAAGGTGTGGCATGTGCTTGTGCCTGCTTCCATTGATCCTCCTTATGTTATCATAGGATCAAAGTTGTTTTGTGGAGGACAGATAACAAGGGGATAGAACTTCATCTCTTCTTCTGACTTCTCAACCGCTTGTATTGATGACCATACTTCCACTAAGTGTCCAATTGAAATGGCAAAGGAGATTCCAACTTAATGTCTATTCTTTAGAATCTTATCATAAGTAACCAATTGCCTCAAGAGTTCCAACAATACCATCTTATCCGTAGGATACCTTCGAAGCTTATATGGTGGTGATGAGCATCCTTGAACTCTTATGTAGGTGAACTTGGGATATTGTATGAACCAGGCTCCATACTTATTCACTAATTCCTTCACTTGCGAGGACAACCTCTGATGGATGCCACCTTGCAATGTCCTGACTATGTGCATGGAGAAGGCATCATTCACTCTCCTGAAGTGTGCCTTGTTGTGGAAGTGCAGTTGTGGGTAGCACTCACACACTCTTATCTCTCCTCCACTTCCAACTGGACTTCTATATGTCAATACTTTATATAAATAAGCTCTTGCAAGTGAGTAGACTACGTAAGAACTCATGTAGAATTGATTGGTGCACTCTAGTCTCCTCAACTACGAATCAATATTGTTGCTTATGATCCCTGCCCAATTCACCATCTCTTCATCAGTTGTCATTGCGTCCACATAGTAAAACATCCAAGTCTCAAAAGAAGAGGCTTGAGGATTTCCAATGATTCGGTTGGGCAATGTGACCAGGTCGCCATATTCCTCCTTGAAGTCACTCAATGGAGCTTATTAAGCACCTTGGAAGGATGAAACCTAGTCTTTGATATCCAATATCTATTGATGATGCCCAAGCATTTCTCAAGGTCGTCATCATACATAATTTGTGCTCCTTCCTTATTCTTGTATATCATGTTCTTGTGATTAGGTATGTTGATTGCCTCATTGATGGCGGCCTCTGATAAGTATGCTAGGACCTTGTCGTCAGGTGCCACTATTTCTCTTCTATCGACATTGTAGTGCTTGGCACATTCCACTATCAACTCATTGCATTGAATTGCTCAAGCAAAGCCAGTTGCTTGCACAATTCCATTCCCAAGCATCTTCTTTGATACTCCAGAGGGTTTGTTCTTATAGAGAGGTCCCTAGAACTTTTTCGTGTTGAACTTGCCTAGGTTGGTATCTCCAACATTAGCCCAAAGTGACATGATCCTCAACTCCGATAGCACTCCTTTTGAATCTTCCTTGATGAGACTTTGCCTTGAAACTCCTCTAGTCTTTGGGGATGCCATCTTTTACCTGTAAGAGTTGTCTAGGTCAGGGTTTTTAGATAGCTATTGAGGTGCAAGGGCTTGAAAATCACTAGCAAAGATACAATTCACCGTTGAAAATTTTGAAAAATAATCATAAAGTCTAATGAATTGCTATAACTTCAGCTTCAATTCAAACACTACCCTCTATTAGACTGATATTTTGCTTTGCTAATGATCATGTAAATGCAATAATATTAAATTAAGATCAGAATTCATTAGTTAAGGGCTTGAAAATAAATAATCATGAAGGAATTTAACAATCTAAAACCCTTAAGAACTCTGATTTGAACATGCGCCTACCTACAGTTAGGCTAGATTTTTAATAAAATGCTTCGAAAATCTTAGAAATCAGACTGTTTACTGCCAAATAAATTGATGGTTGTACTAGAGGTTGCTTTAGTTTTACCTGACTTCCCCTTGTCCGACATAAGTCTTCCTTGGTTGTACGGCTCACTCTCATATGGCATAACTCCTTCCTCCTCATATAGCTTGACAAGGTGTTGTGTCCCTTGTTTCCTCCAAACACTGTACAAGCCTCTTCAATTGTCGTACGGATTTGTTTCTTCCCGCCACCATACAGGCTTCTTCGGATGCCATTAAAACTCCTTGTACGGCTCAACCCGTCCAAACTTCTCTTCTCGTACAGCATACGAATATAGACTTCGACGTCTATCTGCAGTTTCATACAAATGAAGCACTCTCCAATCGCCCGTGATTCCCTACAGTTGTTGTGCACGTACGGTGAATGACCTGCTCCTTGCACGATGACTTCCAGCCTTCCATACGATGTATGGAAATAGCCTCATGGCCAATCTTTGTACTCTTTGTACGGTGTACGGACTTCATGCATAGTTCTTGTGTCCTTGCCCATACGGCTTCCACCTTTCCTTGTACATTTTACTTCTCTTCTTGTCATACGACTTCCTCCTTTACTTGTACAATTTACTTCTCTTCTTGTCGTACGGCCTTTCAATCTACTCCTCATAACATATAATGTTCTACTATGCGCTAATGTCCCTTCCTCCGTACAAAGTGGCAAGGTTGCTTGAGTTTGTGGCGTACAGTCTTGGATCCTTGTCGTACGAAGTGCAGGTCTAGGAATGTTGTTCAATATGTCATACCTTTGAATGCAATTGCCAAAATCTTAAAGTGTCATCCCAAGATTGTTGAATGGGCTCTGCAAAATGTTGTGGTACGAAATGAAGACTTTGTTGCCATGCTATAGAACTCCTTGAAGGTCGTGCACTAAGTATTGAGTGTTGTACCAGTGTTGGGTGTTGTACCAGTTTAATGCCTCCATTTTTTTAAAAATTCTCATTGGCTAACTCCATATTTTGCCTTCTTGAGTTTTTAATTTTCTTCGATTCCCTTTTCTTTGTCATTCCATTTTCCATCTTTGTACTATCACATGCATCATCCATAGCTTTACACACTTTCATCGATTCCTCTTCGCCAAGCATTGTAGCTTCAAGAAAATTACACGTTGGCGAAAATACCTCGTAGTCCTCCATTTGCCAATGGAATAGTTCATTCAGGGAACTCCTCTCATCTTCAGAGCAGTCTTCCAACTCGAGCACCCCTTCATCGTTGGGTTCCATGCCTTTCCTCCCTTCATCCATACCTAACTCTCCACCCTTAGACTATGAATCGGAGTACGCCAGTTCTTTATTCACTACCTGGTTCCTCAAGTCGATAACGTACTTCCTCCCATCACTCTCAATCAAGGGTGTGTTCTACTTCAAATTATGATTCACCTTGGCTATAATCAACCATCCCCTCCCAAGGAGTGCATTGTACGCCTTCTTCTACAAGGGGATGACTACGAAGTCCAAGAAAAATTGTTGTGTCCTAATCATTACTTTTTCTACTATCAATGTTCCCAACGGCTCGATGTCGTGTTGGTCAACACCTACCAAGTGGAAGGTCAGTGGCCAGAGAATTGGTCTTCCAAGGCAATTCCAAGTATCTTTCGGCATTACATTTGTTCCCGAGCCTCCATCAATGATGGTGTTGGTCAACTTCTTCCCCATTATTTCCATCTCTGCGATCATCTGTTTCCTCCCGATGTTCATCGTCAACAACATTGGATCACTGCCCTTGTTCCCTTCATGTGGTGGTTTTCCTATCGGTTCCTCTTGTGGTTAAAATTGTTTTTGCCTAACTGTGTCGTCATTGACCGTGATGGTAATTGCCACTCTCAGTTGTGGCATGGTCTGAAGAAGGTTTGTCACCTTGATGGATATGGTTGTTTGTAGCACCTGCCGAACTATGTTCTTCTCTAACTCTCAGAATGACATACTTGCAATTCCATTGGAGGTTACTCGTTCCTTTGCTAACACTTGCTCTACTTCTACTCTAGCTTCTCAAAGTCATTCCTTCTCTATACAAGGGTTCGAGTACATTGCCTTCTTTGTCTGTGCTCTCGTGATTGCCAAAACTACATCGTCTTGTTCCTCCACATCTAGCAATTAATACCCTTCTTCTTCGAGCAGTTGGTGTCTTCATGATCACCTGGTCCACACCATTTGCACAATAATTGTACATTGTATTTCTTGTCCTGGCACTCTCTCACAAAGTGTCCCCATTCGCTACATTGACGGCATTGTATGATGTCGTACTATATTTGATTTCGCCTTGGCAATGCATTTTGTGGTTTCGATGGAATACACTCTCCCTGTGTGAAGAGTACTTATGTCCTTCTCATCTTCAAATTGTATGGGCGCTCCTTGATTCAATGACTCGGAATCTGGCAAATCTCACAGAACGTATTTCTAAGACAATTACCTTTCTTGTGCCCCTCAATTTTTCACTCAGTACACCATAGTTCATTACATTGTTTAATGGTTCCTTTCTTGGCCTTCAATTCTTTCATCATTCTCAACATATCTAGTCAAAGGGCTTGTACGGTTTTGGACTCTTCATCACTACTACCTTCAGTGCTCTCGTCATCATCGGTCTTCCTCTTCCCTCAGGAGGATCTTTTGGTTTCACTCTCGATGTCCATCACCCGATTGAGAGCATCGTCGTACAAGGATGGAGGCACTACTTTCATCTTCTTGCATAGTGAGGGGATCAATCCCTCAGTGAACAACCTCTTCTTCAACCCATCGGTTGGCTGGTTCTCCATCTTGTTTAGCAGTTATTTGAGCCTACAATTGTATGCTAGCACGTTCTCGTTCTTCCCTTGCGTAGTGTTGTAAATTTCTGCAACAATTTCATTGTCGTCTCTCAGCAATTCAAACTCTTCCTGAAATGCCTTCTTCAATTCGTTCCACAATGCTTTGTATTGAGCCGCTAGGTCTATATACCAGTCAATGGCAATTCCCCGTAGAGTGGCAAGGAATGCCTTCAACCAGTATTCATAGTCGTCATGACCATTCGTCTCCCATATTGTTATGTAGGTCTTGCAATGGCATATGGGATCCTCCAATCCGTCCCCTATAAATTTAGGGAGTTTTTGCTTCTCCTAGGTGTTCATCATTGTTTTCACTCCGAAGGTACCGTGTGTATTCAACCAGATTGGACCGTCTTGCTCTTGCCCGCGTTCCTATGCCTCTCTTGCACTCTCGGCCATGCACGAACTCTCTACATGTCCACCTTTTGCGTCTTCTACACCTTGGTCACCTTCCTCCTTTCTATACTCTCCTCCCTGGAGTCTTTGGCTCAGGCCCCCCTATTCTTGGTTTCTCAACAAGGGGCAAGTTCATGCAAATTGGTTTCTCGCCTACTTACTCCTTTGTGTGCCAGACCTGGGATGACTGTTCTGTCGCTACATTCTAGTGCTTTCACTGTACTCTCAACCATGTGTGTGTCCTCTACACATCCACCTCCAACGTCCCCAACACTCCGGGTACTTCCAGGTGTGTCGAACCTGGGTGTACTATTCTGACCACTACATTCTAGTGCTTTCCTTGCACTCTTGGCCACATGCGCATCCTCTACACGTCCACCCCCAGCATCCCCAACACTCCAAGTACTTCTAGGTGTGTCGGACCTAGGTGGACTATTCCGACCACTATGTTTCGGTGCTATCCTTGCACTCTCGGCAACGTGTGCATCCTCTACACATCCACCTCCAGCGTCCAAACATTCTAGGTACTTCCAAGCTCTAACTCGTCCTTCTGCTCCCTCCGACCGAGAGTCAACAAATCACCTAATCGCTTGGTCTTGACCACCCTGTGGCCTCTTCTCACCTTTATTGGGGTCTACAGACATGAATCACTCAAGGCTTTCTTTTAAGACAACAACGCCAAATGTTTACTCTCGAATGGAACAGCTTTAACTTACAAGAAATAAACAGAGCATAGAGATCTAACAAAACAAATAGCAAAAGATGTTCAGCACAGAAAATGGCAGAATGATATTCATTTATTATCAAGTGTAAGTGTCTATACATCAGCAATCCCCCTATTCCTGATACAACAACAATATAAATAGTACCGGACAGTTGGTTAAGACTGCCAACCGTTGGCAACTGACACAACTCTCGGGAACTAATTACACTGCCATTATTAACAAAACACAAACAAAGTATTATTTATTACTAGCCGAATATTTGTCGTCTACACAAACCTGGTATGAGCCATGAATGATAATCAAATGATGTTGATGCTCAAAAAAATCATCTACAATGTAGGTGGAATTCGCTTAGATGCTGATTGCTAGTATTGATTTCGCTGAACTCTCTTTCTGTGATGTTGATAAAAAATCGTTGCTAAAATACAGAATTTGCTGGAACTGCTGGAATTTGACCTCTCTTTGATACTTCAGGTCTGCTAGCTGATAGGATTCACCTTCAAATTGAGGTGATGAACTCACTTCAGACTTATGATGGCTAAATTTGCTGATTTGAGGAAATCTGCTGCTTATTGAAGAAGGAAATTCACTTGAGTTGATGAAGTCGCTGCTCAAAGTCTCCCTTATGCTGATGAAAGTCGCTGATTGAAGAAAAAAATCACTGGGATGGTTGAGCAAATGAAATGCTCAATCCATCATATATAGGCAGTACATCCAATAGAACTGACCCTTGGTGATTCAACTTTCTATGAAGCTGATTCTTGATATTCAATGCATTGCAATGTTTCAACTTCCAATGTAAGGCTGACATGCTTCCTTTTTCAAATTTTAATTAAAACAGTCATCTTCAAAGGTCGACTTGTGCTTGCATTAGTGCTACCTCTCAAACAAGTTGCCACCTAACCCTTGGTCATGGATTTTTGAAGGGCGTGGATTCTTGACGGGCACGGATTTTGGTGTGTCGTGGATTTTGGTGGGTCATGGATTTACTCCACCCAAGGATAATTAACTTTGCTTCATTCAAGTCATTGATTGCTTTGGTCGCTTCACCCCTTTATCATACTCAGTTGCCTACTAGATCAAACAACATGATGTTGTACTTACCTTTATCAAGTTGTCGAATTTGTCAATTCAAGGTTAAACTTGCTCACATCCACCTCCAAGTCGTGGATTTCTCTAGTTCGTGGATTTTGGAGGGGTGTGGATTCTTGCAAGTGGAGGATAGTCATCATCATCATCATTGAAGCTCACCAATTCCAACACCTAGTCAATTACTTCACCTTCATCATATTGTTGATCCTCATTCTCCAAGTCAAGGATCAAGTAAGTTCATCGTTTATTCTTCACTTCATGGATCAACCTTGCCATCTTCATGCTTGAGGCATGGATTTTAGCAAGTCATGGATTGATCTTCATCACTCATCTTCATCATGTTGATTTCTTAATCCAATTCACTTCAAGGCATATTCATTATATGACATACATAGAGTTAGATGAAGGAGAAAGGCATTTACTCAACACTTTTGATGGATTGCCATGTAGAGAATGTTCAAATTAAATAAAATTCTACCACAATTCTATATGCATCTTTTAAGTTATGTATGGATGTGATTTCGATTTCTGATTTCTTATCTAATTTGTTCCCAAAAATAAAGTCCGAATTCTAGAAATCTTCATCAAATACCTCTTGGCATCAAAATCATATAAACTCTTTGAAGAAATTGAGTGAGATAATCATATCTTTATATGCCCTGATAAAATATGTTATAGAGAAGGATTATCTAAATGGCCATTAAGGGAGTTGCAAAAGTGGAAATAAAACTTAACGGGACATGTTACTATATAATGTGTTAAGAGTTGTCATATTAATTGATTAAGTGTAACACCCAACTAGTGGTTATAAACCAGAAATTGGATGTTGTATATATACGACATTGCACTTCAGAAAAGTGACTGACTCCATTTTCAATGATTTAGTTGTAATGTATCTTTCTTTATTTGAATACAACTTATTATTAATGACAGGCTGAAGGCTAAGAATACTAACATTGCTTATCTGCACTGTCACAGCTGACTAACATAAATTATCTGACAGTCACAACAAAGCAAAATAGATTATTCAACATAATCACAATGGAATTAAAATATTTCTGTCATATCAAAAGTAAAATAATAAACAACAAAGAATGTACATTGGAGAAATGTAAGGTGAAATGTGAATAAACATATAAATATCTCGTTAATCCTTCATTGATTCCTCAATCCCATAAATCTATCACCTTAACAAATTTATGTTGATAAAGAATACAACATAATATATCTACGAATACAAAAATGAAATGACTAAAGAAAGATACAAGGAAGAAATTCAATTTTTAAAAGAGAAAAGCAAAATAAGGCCAAAGAGAAAAGGAGACATGAGGGGGAAAAGACGGAAATTTTGTCAACTATCAAACTCCTCTCTAGAGAGCCCTTTCCTTTCTTCTATATTGTCTAGTCCCTATGTTAGAATTTTCTATAGAAAAATAAGGATATATAAGTGTCAGCTCAAAAAAAACAAAGAGAAGTCACTAATTCAGCAAAAGATATTTAAATTGTAGTTCAAAAACCTCTAGATGGAGATAAACACATGCGAGCAGGATGCATAGCTGCACCTCTAGATGAATACGTTCTATGATTTTGTGACTAATTTTCATGCAAACATTCTAACTAATATCCAAAAGCGTACCCAAGGGTCATCAGTTCTTGGGCACCTGAGGCAATCCACTATAAAGCGGCGAACTATGGGATGATTGCAATTGAATGTGTTGCCACAGCCAGAATAATTATAGAACTCGCCCTGCACATCAATTTCCATACTGGTAAGTTACAAGATGAACAAACTTTTAAGCCCATTTCTTGCCCTGAAATATGTAACCAAAAGAATTTACAAAGCAATAGTAAGTGAAAAAAAAACGAGAACAAAAATCCACAAAGTACTAAAGACAGGCTTGAAAGCTGCAATTCAACATAAACTTTTTGAGGCTTAATATATACTTTTTTTTATGTGACAAAAATACATTAACTTACCCTAGGTGCAAGCATGTAATAGACACTATTATCCAGGCCTCTAAAAGATAATATTGGACCCATATCATTTCCTTCTGCAGTATGGTTGAATACTATGTCCATGAACACCTATCGAAGGTAACAAATACAAAAGTAAGATAAAGCATAAGAGAACATGCTAAGAAACAAGGATATGATGCAGAAGTACCCACCTCAATCCCATGCTTGTGTGCTTCTCTAACAAGCATTTTGAACTCTTTAATTGCATCACGTCCACAATTCTTTACACCTGAGGCAGCATATCGGATCATTGGAGAAAAAAAGTTGATAGTTGAATACCCCCAAAAATTCATCCTGAAGGCAATTGATCAAGAAAAAAATCAATCACATGAAAACATGACACATGACCATAGGTAATGTAATGCTAGACAATCAGTTACAAATTTTACCATGTTTAAATAAAGCAAATTTAATGACAAGAAATCTACAATATCTTGGGCTTCCTTTTCATTTGAATGAACAAAAACTAGCTACATGTGAAGTCCCATTAAAAACTTATAATTGTTGGTTCAATTAACTCCAATCTAAAAGCATATACATTAGTGGTCCAAAGTTCATAAAAATCATCCCAACAAATGCAGCTACATGTTGGGTGATAACTGTGTTGTACAAAAATATGGCAATGGTATTTTAACTAATAGTATCTGTTGCAACACATCCCCATTGCAAATGGTGACCCCTCCTTTTTTAGCTTGTTAGCTTAGTTTTGCTTAGCCTAGCAGTAGTTTTGGTCTCTTAGCCTTTAGGAGGGTTTTAATGTCTTGTCAATCTAGGGGAAAACATTGATCAATCCTTGATGAGTGAATCACCTTAGACTGCAAAGGTTCATCCTTGGAGAAGGTATGTTCAAGTCAGGAATGGGTAAGTCAAGTCAAGAATTCCAAGTCTAGGATGAGGAATGAATAATCAATCCTTAAAGAAACTAGGAAAAATCTAAGATTTGAACAAGGAATGTGCAATTGATCCAAAAAAAACAAAAGAATCCATGAACAAGGAATCAATGAGAAGAGGTAGAAAGAAAAAAATTCCTTGTCAAGGTCGGATTTCTGACCTTGACAAGAATGGAAAAAAAAGTTTGAAAGTGCGTGAATGAGTGATCTTCAAATTGGAAATGGAGAGCCAAAATCATGAGGAAATTCACTTGTTTTTGCATGGAATTTTGAAAAGTTGTCAGAGTTGTCGTAGTTCTCAAGGAAAAGTTGTCAAAGCTGTCAAGGAAAAGTTGAAAAGTTATCAAGGAAAATGAAAGAATGGAGGGAAAATTCCAAGGTTTTAAATGAAGATCTAGGGATTGGATAAGGAATGAAAATGAAAGAAGAATTTTTTCCATAAAAAGAAATGGGAAATCCATGTCCAAGGAGAAATCCCACTCAAGAATACTTGTCCATGCTCAAATCCCACCTAGAAATCCAAGGCGAGGGTGAAATCCTGCCACAAAATCCTTGTCTAAGTGCAATTTCCGCCCAAGAATCCTTGTCTAGGGCAGAAATCCACTGGAAAGTCCAGACCTAGGGCAGAATTCACATGGAATTAATCCACATTCAAGTCAAAAATCCACTTTGAAAATGTGAGCACTCAACCTTATATTTATAGCCTTTTAAAACAAGATAAATCTGATCAAGAAGAGGGAAAACCTAGAAAGAAAACACAAATTCGCTCCAAAAATTGATTTTTATTTGCAATGAGGAAGGTCGACCTGATTGGAACACATGAAATTCGGTCTAAAATGCAAAGGCCTAAAGGGTTGAGGCCGACCTGAAGCAAGGGAGATTTGGAGATTGGAAACAATGTTATTCTTGCATAGCCGACCCCCTTTGTCAAAAACCAAATTGTTACCTTTGAATACCTATATATGTGAGATAGGGGAATCGTCGTTCACATCATTCAAAACAATTCAAAGCAAATTCCATAGCAGAGATACAAGTGAATTGGGGCATAAGTCAGTAATTCAATAGCAGAGAGAAATGTGAATTTAAACAAAAAGTCGGGTATGAAACAAACAAGTGAATTCCAGCAGACAAGAAGCGAATTTGGGCAAGGATATCGGATTCCAAGCAAAGTGTGAAGTGAGAAGGTGGTGGATTTTGTCCAAGAAACAAGATAGAGGTAAAGGGAAGCGATTCCTTTAAGGAAAATCAGTGTTCACATTCAGACTTGAGTGAAATTCTCCATTAATTTAAGCATTCTCCAAATTCGAAACATCATTTCCAGAAAATCCTAAGGTTAAAGGTGCCAATTCAGATCATTGAAGTAAAATCAAAAGTCATCAAGCTTCGATTCTCCAGAAATTTCATGTAATGGAGTGAGGATCAAGGGTTTGAAAGGGGTTTGTAAAGCATTTTTTGTGGATTATTAAGGTTATTTTAAGATAAAATGTCTTAACAACTTTCTTTGAGGACTGATTGTCATGAATTTTCTTTCAAAGTTCTTCAACATGAATTGATTATGCAAGGTCTAAAACTTTCATTTTATTATCACAATTTTCTTGAATTTTATTTAAGAATTGATTTTGGTAATTGTAATCCAAAAAACTTTCTCTATTTTCAGGATTGATGCAAGAAGGCGGATGGAAAAGGACTCAACAACATGGAGGATACAACTACAACAAGGAAGTCAAGGTCCAAGATATTGAAGAGGTGGGTGGGAAAAACTTGGAAGGCAAGATGATATGAAGTCAAGAAATTTGCTAAGGATGAGAAGACCAAAGGCATCAAGGAGGATGGTAAAGATGAAGATGAAATGTGAAAGGAAAGATAAAGGAGAGAATTTTGAAAAGAGTTAATCAAAGTTAGAAACTCATCTGATGGAGATATGAAGGATGATACTTCTTTATGATGATAAAGAAGTGGTGTTGAAACAGAAAAGCTAGATGAAGAAGAAGAAAGTTCATAAGGCGTATAAGAGCTGAGGTGGCCTCTACTCATCTCAACCGATCAAATAATCCAAGGTCAACATGTCCAAATTCATCGAACCTGACTCCTACAAAGAAGGAAATTGGCATGTGGGATAACATTTAATATGATGTTACAGCTCATTTTTCATTGGTCCTTTTCCTAAAAGGACGTGCATTCAAAGTTGTTTAATTTTCTCATTGGTCAGAAACATTGTAAATGGTGTTAGTTATAACTAACTCCACCTTAAGGTTTCATTGTTTAATCTTGGCCATTGATATAGAATCAATTTGGGCCCTTGGTTTGTAACTCAAAGTCTATAAAAGGCTTGGCCTTTTCATTTGTAAGGGTTAATAATAATATAAGTATTAGTAGTAGGAGGAGGAGGAGATTACAAATTGTTGTTAAGAATATGTTGGAATCAATACATAATTTTCATTGAAGATACGGTGGATCTTTGTGTGATGTTTCTACATTTTGCATGGTTTCTACTTAACAAGTTTTAGTTGAAGTTCATCGATTTTAATGGAGATATGTGAGGATATTTGATGAATTCCTTGGTTCATACCATTTGTAGTTTGTTGATTGCAAATTGCAGTGCATGGTTAGCCTAAACCTCATTTTGGCAATGGTTTGATTGTGGATGTTCATTTGGATTGCACCATCATTGGGTATTTGGATGGATGTTTGCGATATGAAAATCTTTCACTACCTTTGGAGATTGCATCAATTTTGTGTAGTTGTTGTTATCATGGTAAAGCAAATCCTGATTTAAGCAATCCGTCTATCTAAAGCACTATCCATTATCATCATTGTCTTTAGGATCTTATCTTAGTTCCTTTAACCCTTATCATTTTGTTGTTTTGTTTGAATAGTTCAAGTTATTTTAGGAAGAAAGCTTCACCTAAATTGCTATATCGGATGTTCAAGTTCCAGCTGCTTTGTAGAAGTGTAAAGCGTAAGTCCCTTTGGGAGAACAGCAAATCACATCATTTCACTAAGTCTGTCCATTTGACAATAGGACCTCAGGGTTACCTTAATTGATCACATTGTTTAGCATTTGAGGTTTCCTTGTTCAAGAGAGAATAGAATAGTTAGTATTTTATTTTGTGTTAGAAAGTGTCACAAAACATGCATCAACAGTATCTTTACTATTTGAGGAACAGACACGAAATCACTTTGCATGAAGATCCTCCAATGGCTGAAAAATTTTAAAACAATTGAGCAACCCATTTTGTTTCCGAAATGGATATATAAGAATGATACCTAGCTATGCTCCCCCAATTTTCATGGATGGGAATGGCAAGAGACGGTGGGGCATGTTTCCAGTATGGGGTACTTTTTGGCCATTTTTTAGGTGGTGGTATGGGAGGGCTATTAAAAAATAGGGAAATGTTTAAAAAAGTACAGAAATTTCAAATATTCATATTATAACATTGATAAAGTGTTCACCTTAGACATTAAATAAGCTTAACACATAACATTAGACTTGAATTAAGATTTCACATGAGAATTAACATGAAGTACTTCCATGGAATACAATGTTCTTAGTATATAAACAAAATAGACTTATTGAAAGGAATATATAAAATTAAAAGCATATGCAATAGAAAAGTTTCCAATCTGATTGGTTTACACTAACAAGCATACTCCTAACCTGTGCTAAACAGGGCTTTGACCAAAACATAAAAACTATAGAAATTCCATTGAAGTTGCAACTGGCCTAGGAAACATGAATGCAAAAAATGAAGCATAGACTACTACACAAACCTGAATGGTTTCCTCAAGAAATGGAGTGACATATATGGTAAAACATTGTAAGGTGTAAATAATACAGATATAAAAACAAGAGTGATGGAAACACAGTTAGAAATATGGTGCTAAAGAGACCAACTCCTCAACCTTTGCTAGCATTAGAACCTCTATACCTGAGCAGAAATATGGACATTCTTGAGCATAGTAGAAACTAGATTTGTTCTGTAGACTAAAGAGTAAAACTATATGCAAAACCTAGAGACATACATGCACGAAGTGGAAACACAACCACGAAAGGAGAATTGACTGTGTTATAGTTCAGCTTTCTGAAATTGTTCCAAACTTGCAGCTTACCAATTCTCAGCTTACAAATATTTTGTAAATCGCTTTGCATACAAGTCAACGTAGGATATTTCTGACTTGTTTATTGGGAAAATATTTGGATATTAAAGATAAACGCTTGACAATTTAACGATACTTGCAATGATGTACAATTTCAAATAAAATTAATAGTCATAAGAATTTCCGCAATCATAGCTGCAACCAGAATTTATTTATCATCATTATTTATGCAACATACATCATTTATTTTGCCTTAATGCCTAACCTAGTTGGTGGGACCACAATAATATGCAGATGTAGAAATTCAAGGCTGGTGAGTGTACATATCCTGTGGTAGCAATTGGATCATTTGTCTACTTTCACACCTTTCCCATGGTTTCACATCCCACTTAGCTTGGATTATTTGCTGTAGTTCTCCTTTTCAAAAGTGATATTCTTGTTTTAAGTGTGGCAGCCAGCATGAAGGGCCGCACAAATTCCACGACTCTCGTCTTTTGTCCTGCTAAAGCTGCAACAAAAAATTAGCATGTATATTGTGTTCACAAGTGGTGGCTACGTACTATCATGAATCACATGTCCACCTTTGAGAAAGCTTCAACTCCCAACATGGAATTATTAAATGCCACAACTTGCTTAATTTTGCAGCCTTGTTTCTTTTGTCTTTGCATCTCTCCCAAAAGTTGTCAGCAATATTATGATCTCCCACGTCCAGCAACAATTAAGTTCCACGCCAACAATGGATAGCTTCCAAAATAAACCTCATGCCCAGCCATACACAAACAGGGTAATGTGGACAGAAAAACCCTCACACAAAGAATAAAAATATTCTACAAGAAAATCAACTCCTCTAAGCTTAGTGCTTTTCTTAGTTGTCACGATCCCTTAAGGAACATTAATTTCATCTACGCCCTATGTTTTAATCTTCCCAAGCTGCGATTCAAGATTTTGGTGAGTATAAATTCAAAACCTGGAAATTATTTTCTAAAATATAGTGGCCACTCCAAATTTCAGCACAATTGCAAACCCAATCTGGATTCACATCTGATGAAGGTGCAAGGCTTTCATCTTTAGCTTCAGCCAATCATTGGGATTTTTGTTTTGTCGTTGAAATTTGGCCATAGGCACAAATTTCAAAAAGAGAAAATTATCAAACTCAGAATGTCCTTTCCTCTCCTCAATTCCTTTAATAACATGATGGAACTTTCCGAAGGTTATAATTTAAATTTCATTTTTATGACCTTTTTAAATAATTAAAATTAGCCTTCTTTTAAATTATTATTCTTTTGACAACTTGTGATGTCCCCACGTTGAAATATAATTTAATAATAATAATGATAATAAAAATTAAAATACATAAGAATAAACAAAAAAAATTAAACTAAATTAAATATCAATACACTTATTTGGTACTCAATAATCATCCCTTAATTTATTATGAATAACCATTTACCTTTATAATAAATTATTTAATACCATTTATCTTTATAATAATAAGTTATTAAAAAAAAAATTAATTTGCAGTCAATATTAATTACTATTAAATAACTATTAATAAACACCTAGTGGCAGAACAAATCTGACATGTCTGCCTTTGCATACATGTATAAAAGAAACAAGGAACCATAGAATGTAGTCTTCAAGACACGGGAAGACTGCGAAATGTCTTACACCCATTCAAACACTTCCCGTGCCCACCATTCGTAGTGGAATTGCGATGATTGCAGACGGGAGTATATTGCAGCTATTCGACGGGTTAGGAGATGTGGCCATAACAAACAGTGTAATGAACAATGAATCAGAATTAATATTAAGTTGCAGACAGCAGCACTCTTGTACTCGATACTTGTATTACCGTGGATGATGAAGATGAAGAGTATGAAAGTAATCTTGTTAAGACAGTAGTTAACAGTGATTAAGATAATAAACAATTATTCATGAAGAGATTCGTCTAAGGGAAAGGTTTGTCCATTCCTTGGAAGAGACACAACTATTCAGTCCATAAGGTATTTAGAAGGATGAATGTTCATTCCAGGAGGGGCATCATTAGAAAATAGTTACATATCGCTGTTAGAAATACATGGACGTGGGTACAAGGAACTCATATATCAGAGAGAGTAAAACCGTTACCAAAAAGCCATATATATGAATATATCAATTGGGCAGCATGGACGATAGCCATTCATCACTTTATATTGGAGCATTCAAGGAGCCGCACTACAGGCAATCAGGAGTTTAAGAGGGGTCATTGGGTGCCAAGGAGAAGAGAGAGACACAGGAGAAGATAGATCGCACAAGTAAACAAGTTCGGGATTTAGACAAAGCAGCACTTCAGCAATTCTACCACGATCAGAATATAGGGAGGGAGGAAAACATATATATATATCAAGTGAGCAGCCTTTATTATTATCTGGCAATGTTGAAGCAGACTAAAAGGAAGGAGAACCACGTGGAGGGGTCTGTTGTCTGACACAGATATCAAAATTAAAGAAAGAGGACTTCAAAAGGAATTCAGATGTATTAATATTAGAATGAGTTACCAAAAGTTCTTTGTGGGCCCCAATTAATAATTATTCAGATTCTTATAGAAAAAGGATCCTCAAATGGTGATTGCATCAATTAGAAAAGATTTTGGAGATTCTACAATTATTTCGTGTTTTTAGCAGCAGCTCCACTATATAGGATGGGAGATAAAGAAACGGGACTCACCCGGACTCGCTTGAACTCGGCGAGTCCGAGTCCGAGTCATGCTCGGCGAGTGTCCGAGTCCGGCGAGTAAACTTGCCAAACTCGCTGAGTTGGCGAGTTTGGCTCAAACTTGCCAAACTTGGCGAGTCCCGAGCCCCAGACTCGGCCGGCATCAAGCTAAAGTAAAGACAAAAAAAAAATAGTTTGCAATGTTTTTTCAGTTCCGTTTTTTTTTGTTAATTATCTCCTATCCCTAAAAGTGACCTTCATTTCATTCACTTGCAAAAAATGGAGTAAAGTGAGTTGGGAAGAAAAACAAGGGTGCATAGAAGAAAAACCAGCAAGGAGGAAGCTCAAGTTTTCTTCAATTTGTCACATTGGAGCTGCATTGTGTTTGGATTTGGTGCATCAAGAGTTGGATAGGAAGAGTTTGCAGCTCATTTCAAGCTTGTTGTAAGAGGTAAGATTGTTTTTTTGAAGATTATTTTGTTTCTTGCATGCAAAAATTCCATTTTCTATTCATTTATTTTAAAAGTTTTACATTTTCTTTCAAAATCTTTTGTATGTTTGTATGTAGCATGTAGTATGTAGTTGTAGTGTTCTACTATGTAGGATTTGTAAATTTCTTTTTTTTATAAAGTAGGGTTTGACAAACCCTACTTTAGTTTTTTTGAATGTATGTATTAATTTTATTTTGTATTTGTAATGTTTTATTGCAGCAAACTTCACTTTATTATTTGCCTCAACTTCAAGTTTCACAAAACTATCCTAAAATGTCTGCTTCAGCTTCTAGACCCCCCATTAGAAAGGACCCTCCTTGGAAATATCATGAGGATTTTCCAAGGCAAGGAAAGGGGCAAACAAAATGTACATTTTGCAAAAAAATATTCCATGGAGGTATATATAGACTGAAATACCATATTGCTGGTGTGCGTGGACATGATGCCGAACCATGCCTAAAAGCACTCCCTGAGGCCGTACGTGAATGTTATGTAATGGTTGAGGAAATTGAAAGGAAAGAGAAACCAAAGGAGGATCGAGCGGCCATTGGGAGAGAGGCAAATTTAGGAAGAGGGACATAGTTAGGTTGTGTTGGAGGCCCTTCTTCCTTACCTTCATATCGTCCCACTCAGTTTGCTACTGCTAGTGCTTCCGCTTCTACTTCTATAAGTGGCAGTACCACCGCCACTTCTCATGCTCCTAGCACTAGTAGTTGTAGTGGGAGTGTTAGCATTGGACCTAGGATTCGTAAATCTAGGTTGGATTCCTTCTTTGTGCCTCGCACTACTCATGGGTCCCAACCGTCACTCGAGGGCATGGGTTGGAACAAGGAGGTCCATGATGCTGCTAAAATGGCAGTTGGCAGGTTTTGGACCTACAGCAATATTCCATTCTTTGTAGCCAAGTGAATGTTTTACTAACTTTTATGTTTGATTGTTTTAATTTTTATACTGAACTAATCTCATTGAATTTTTATACTTAACTTATCTCATTGTGTTTCTTTGCGACAGGTCTCCTTATTGGCAAGAAATGGTTGATGCCCTTACCATATGCGGGGGGGGGTTCAAAGCCCCTAGTGAGAGTGATTTGAGGGGACCCATTTTGTCTCAAATGGTGGATGATGTGAAGAAGGATTTAGATGAACAACGCCAGATATGGAGCACTAAAGGTTGCACCATCATGACTAATGGTTGGATGGATAGGAGAAATAGAACTCTCCTTAATTTTCTTGTTTCTTTCGTAGGTGATTGATTAATTTTAGTTTCATATAGTCTTTAATTTTTTATTTTTTATCTAATGGTTTATTGAATGATCATTGACCTAGCTTTATTTTTTTATTTCAGGGGGCACCGTTTTCATCAAGTCCATTGATGCCTCCGCCCATTGCAAGAATGCCACCTACCTATGTGAGCAGATAGAGCAGGTGATTGATGAAGTGGGTGAGGAGAACGTGGTACAGGTGGTGACCAACAATGCAGCAAATTATGTTGTTGTGGGTAAACTTTTGATTACAAAATAATTTTGTTTGCAAATTAATTACTATCTTGTAGTTTGTACCTCCATTAATTACAATTTACAATGCAACAAATTATGCTGTTGCAGGTAGACTATTGATGGAGAGGCACCCATCTATAGTTTGGACTCCATGTGATACTCATTGCATTGACCTCATGTTGGAGGATATTGGAAAAATCCCATGGGTCAAGAGATGTGTAGAAAGGGCAAGAAATGTCTGCAAATTTGTATATAATCATTCATGCATGTTGGCTCTTATGAGACAATACACAGAGCAGAAGGAGTTGCATCATCTAGGAATCACAATATTTGCCACAAACTTCCTCACATTGGAGTCCATGCTTAGGTCTAAGTCTGTCTTGAGACGTATGATTGTTGGTGAGGAGTGGTCTTCCTCATCCTATGCTACCACCTCTGCAGGGAAAGATATGGCAGACTGCATTTTTGATGAGCAAGACTTTTGGGTCCCTTGTGATGAGATAGTGAAGCTAATTTTTTTATAAATTCTACAATTTAACTTCATGTTTTATAACTTATTACATGCATTCTCTTATTTGCTCATTTTTCTAAATTACACAATATTTTCAATTTTGCAATTTGTTAAGCCCTTGGTGGTTTTGTTGCGAGTTGCGGATGGAGATAAGCCCACAATGGGCTATATATATGAGGGCATGGATAGGGCGAAGGAGGCCATCAGATTCGTCTATGGAGGAGATGAGAGCAAGTATGGTCCCATTTGGGAGATCATTGATAGGAGATGGCATCATCAGCTTCATAGGCCCATCCATGCGGCAGCCTATTATCTGAATCCGGCATTCCGTTTTATCCATTCTTTCAAGGCTGATGTGGAGGTCCTTAATGGGTTATACTTAATCATGGAGAAGATGGGACCTGCTGGTACTTCTCAGATAGACCTTATTCGAGAGCTACAATTGTTCTCAGATGCAAAAGGGGAGACCTTCTCTCGTCCTGACGCCAAAGACGGTAGGACAACTATGATGCCAGGTAAAAATAAATTGTAAGGGCTTAATTTTAGTTTTATTGTATATTGTAACTTGTTAAATGAGTTCATGAGTGAGACTAATTTTATTTATTTTTCTCATTTCAAACTCAGATCATTGGTGGAGTTTTTTTGGCCCAACGACACCAAATATTCAGAAGTTGCCCATTCGCATCTTGAGCCAACCATGCAGTGCATCAGGTTGTGAGAGCAATTGGAGTATGTTTGAGCACATACACTCCAAGAGGCGCAATAGATTATCTGTGGAGAAGATGAATGATCTCGTCTTTGTTCACTACAACCTCCGCCTGAGAATGAGAAAGAATGCATTAGTTGACATCTCTCCTATCATTCTAGATGAGGTTGATCTTGAAGCAGAGTGGGCCAATGAGAATCAGACAGATCCTGGGACTCCTGCAGCTGTCTTTAGTGATGATGACATTGATTAGATCGACCAGGTAGATATAGAGGCTGAGGCTGTAGCCATGGCAGAGGAGGAGCAAAGAGCACGAGCAGAGACTGGAAATACTGAGACTCAAAGTGACACAATTGTTCTTGATGTTGGTGAGCATGGCATGGTGTCACGGGGAGCGACTATGGCTACTAAATCATCCAGGACCTACCTTAAACGCCTTCGCAGGGGGCCAGGGCGAGAGGGTGCACGGCCCTCTGAGCCATAGGCTTGTAGACTTGTAGTTGTATTTACTATTTACCTTTGGTATTTGTATGAAACATTTGATGATGATCATATGATGACATGGATTTTTTATTCCATGAGTTTTGTAATATTGTATACATTTGACAATATTTATATATCTATGTTTGTTATTTTCCTCAGCTACAATTTGCGTTTATGCTTATGTGATTGATGTATACTTGTGTATGTAATCAAATGAGTCGAGTTTGATGATGTTATTGTGTCTTTAAGGTGTATTCAATAAAGCGTGTCTGAAACAAGTTTTAAATCTTTAAAAATCTCTAAATTTCTTGAGTTTTTCACTTTCCCGAGTCCAGCCGAGTCCAGCCGAGTCCAAAGTCCGAGTCCGAGTCAGCCTTGCCGAGTCCGAGCCGAGTCCGAGTCCCATTTCTTTGGATCGGACCCACCTGAAAGACTAGGTAAAAGGGCAGAGAAATATGTATGAGTAAAATAAAAGACTATATATTTTAGAGGATGGATATTCCTCAATATAATATCATATAAAAGAATAGTTTTTGTAGTGACATTAAAAAATATAATTGTATTAAGGATCAATGAGCAGATATATGAAAGAGTCTTCAGCAGATCTATGAATACTTGCCAAAGCAGATTATGAGGGATTCAGGGACTGATGTGATGGTTAAGATCGAAACATATTTGTGAAGAGTTATAAGAGACTTGGAACTGACCAAATAGCAGATTTATAATTTCAACAAACATAGAGTAAATAAATGAAGATGATTTATAGTCAAATAATAACAAGTTGAAAGGGAGAACTATTGCACAAGTTATGAAGAATCTATTTTATTATGGCTCTGATTTCGAGGTTCAGTTGAGCAGAAGCAATGTATAACATTAAGGCATATATTGTAATGTCCCTACTAGTTAGAGATCACTGCCCTGCAAAACAGATTATTAGAATACAACAAATATATATATATATATATTACTAATCTAATTAGCAATTAAACTTCAATTACTTAATTAACACTAATCTCAATTCTTAAAAAAGGATACGAGTGCAGTATTGGGACATGTCCTTAGGCCGTTGTCAAGCTCGCCTTCTTGGAACCCATCTTGGTTCCAAGCCATACCAATAAAATCGAAGGTTAATCTGATTCCTGTCTTGGGTGTAATTTCTTACACCCAAGCCATACCAAGCCAGACCATCATATATGATCAATTCCTTGCCTTGGATGATGCATCTCATCATCCAAGTCTACCAGAGAGGACCGGCCAAATCCGTCTCTTCTTGGATGACTCTTTATCACCCAAGCCATAAATGTATGCATATAGATATTCAGTATATACTGCCTACCAGGGATTATCATAATCCCTGAATTAGACTACGAGGATTTCCTCCCAATAGCCTCCATCATATAATCACATTATTGCCATTCATTGATATACAACATTTCATAACAATTCCTATTATCAATATCATTTGCATTATAATTCATATTATCATTATTACTTAAATTAGAATCTTGTGACATACAACCTTATGCTAAAATTTTGTAACATACAACATTGTAATAATGATGACATAATTCTGTAACATACATATTATAATAATCATGACATAATTCTGTAACATACATATAATAATCATGACATAATTCTGCAACTACCATTATAATAATAATAATGACATAACCATAAAATACTAGAAGTATATTTATATGTGTGTGTGTGGCACACACATCCACACACATATACGTACCTATGGCACCTTTGCGATCTTCTCCTTTACCCTTCCTCTGGCTATGCTGCTGAACTTCCTATCTCCATCTATCCTCTATGCCCCCTCTGGTCCTGTGGTTTGTATGGGTTATATACCCATGGAGGGGAATAGTCGTGTCCCTCCACGGGGTCCCTTCCGTGGGAAGGGGTGTGACGGTAGTCGCAGCCTATGCTGTGGCTTCCCGTCCCGCCACTTCCCCACGGGGGGGGGTCCACGTGATCTTCCTGTAAGGGCACAAAGCTTGTTTATTTCCCCATCTTTAATATATTTAAATATATCAATGTATTTCCCCATCTTTAAATATAATAATTTATTCCTTGTAAATAATATATTAATATTATTTAATAATTTAATTCCTCCTTTAGTATATTAACCATATTACATCATTTTAATAATTGTCTTTAATTTATTAAATCATTATAAGGCTTACATCGGGTAGTATGGTACAGTTATCACAATCCCTCCGTCTCAAATTTGCTTGTCCTCAAGCATTTTTAGATCTTCCTCTTTTTCCCAAGTAGCATCCTCATTTGGGAGATTCCTCCATTTTATCAAGTATTTGGTAATGGTTCAGTTACTGAGCTCTCTTTTCCGCGTATCTAGAATGATCTTCGGGTACAACGTGAGTTTCCCTTCATCATCTAGGGGAGGTAGTTCACTGCATGGAGCCAAGTGTTGTCCGAGAACTTTCTTAAGTCGGGAGACATGAAACACATTATGTATTTTACTGTTTTTGGGGAGTTCTATCTCATAAGCTACTTCCCCGATCCTTCGAATTACCTTGTAGGGTCCATAGAACCGGGGTTTCAATTTTTCAGCCCCATTCTTCTTGAGGGAAGATTGCTTATATGGTTGTAGTCTTAAAAACACCAGATCTTCGGCCTCGAATGTCTGTTCCGTACGCTTCCTGTCTGCATAGATCTTTTGTTGATTTTGGGCTTGTTGTAAATTCTCTTTCAAGGTCTTCATGATGTCCCTACTCTGTTGAACAAAGTCTTGTGTTTTTGGTACTTTGCTTTCTTGGGTTATTAATTCCCCAAAGCGTGTGGCCTCATAGCCGTACAAGGCTTGGAAAGGACTCATCCCTATTGACATGTGGTGTGTCATGTTGTAACAATGTTCTCCTAAGTGTAGCCACTTAACCCAAGCAGTCTGTTGCCCTGTAACATAATTCCTTAGGTAGCCCTCTATCCATTTGTTCACTATTTCAGTTTGCCCATCGGTTTGAGGATGGTAACTAGTGCTAGGGGTCAAGACTGTTCCTGCCATTCTGAAGAGTTCCTGCCAAAATTGGCTAATAAACTTTCTATCTCTATCACTGACAATATTCAGGGGGAATCCGTGGAGTCTGAAAATTTCCTTGAAGAATCGATCAGGTATTTGGTAGCCTTTGTATTCTGTGGAGACTGCAAGGAAATGGGCGTACTTTGTGAGTCTATCTACCACCACAAAAATGCTATCCTTTCCTTGTGTCCTTGGCAACCCAGTTATGAAATCCATAGAGATACTCTCCCGCTTTTAATTGGGAATAGGTAATGGCTGAAGCAACCCAACGGGGTGGGTGAGTTAGGTTTTATTGCGCTGACAAGTTAGGCACTCTTGTACATATTTTTGGATATCTCTTTTTTGGTCTTTCCATGCATACCTTTCCCTAATGTGTTTATAAATTTTATAGTATCCTGGATGTCCTGCTAGGGGGTTATCATGGAATTCTTTGAGGATTTTGCTTTTTTATCGGGTCTGAGGGGTCAAGTATACCCTTCCTTTGTACAAGATTAGATTTCCCTTAACTTAAAATCTTCATTGGAAAGATTTCCCTCCAAGATTTCCTTTGCTTGTGGATCTTGGTCATATTCATTAATGATTTCTTCCTTCCAGTCCTTTGAGATGCTGGTAATGGTATTGAGATGGGCTCTTCAGGATGATGCATCTGCTGCCCCATTATTCACCTCTTTTACATATTCTATATCAAAGTCATAGGCTTGTATTTTGCTCACCCATTTTTGTTGCCTATCATTAAGATCCTTTTGGCTCGAGAAGAAGCGTAGGCTGTTATGATCGGTTTTCACACCAAACTTCCCACAGACAAGGTATTGGCGAAACTTGGCCAAGGCATGCATTATGGCAAGCATTTCTTTGTCATAAATAGAATAGTGTCTTTCTGCTTCAGTAAGTTTACGGCTCTCAAAAGCTAGGGGGTGTTTCTTTTGCATGAGTACTGCCGCAATTCCCTCCCTGGATGCATCACATTGTAGTTCAAAAGGTATTGAGAAGTCAGGAATGGCTAATACTGGACATGTGCTCATGGTTATTTTAAGTTGTTCAAAAGCTTGTTGGGCCTGGTCATTCCATGCGAAAGCCCCTTTCTTAGTTACATCGGTAAGGGGTGCTGCAATCTTGGAGAACCCTTTTACAAAACGTCTATAGTAGCTGCATATCCCCACAAATCCCCTTAATTGTGTTAAGGTTCTAGGGGTGGGCCATTCCTTGATGGCCTTGATCTTTTCTTCATCCACACTTACTTCGGCTTCACTAATTTTGTGTCCTAGGTAGATGATTTATTTCATCCCAAATTCGCATTTGGAGACTTTGGCATATAATGATTCAGACTCAAGAATATTTAATACCTCCTCAATGTGTCGGAGATGTTCTTCCCATGTCTTGCTGTAAATAAGTATATCATCAAAGAATATTAGAAGAAATTTCCTAAATTGTTCCCTGAACGTGTGATTCATGCATGACTGGAAGGTGGCCGAGGCGTTAGAGAGACCAAATGGGAGGACCAAAAACTCAAAATGCCCATAGTGACATCTGAATGTTGTTTTGGAAATATCCTCTTCCCTCATTCTAATTTGATGGTATCCTGACCTTAGATCAATTTTAGAGAAATAACTTGCTCCGTGTAGTTCATCCATTAGTTTGTCAATTCTCGGAATAGGGTATCTATTTTTTATAGTCTTTTTATTTAGGGCCTGGTAATCTATGCACATTCTCATCGTCCCATCTTTCTTCTTGACCAATACCACTGATGAAGCAAAGGGGCTGCTGCTTGGTTGGATGTGTCCAATTTCTAATAACTCCTTTATGGTTTTTCAATCTCCTCTTTAAATTTGTGGGGGTGGTGGTAAGGTGTGGTAATGACAGGTTTTGCTCCTCCTTCTAATTCAATGGAGTGTTCAAATCCCCTTTTTGGTGGTAAGCCCGGGGGAATGTCTTCGAAGACTTTTTTGTGTCTCCTAAGGATGGGTTGTATATCACTATGAACCTTTTGACCTTCGGTCGAAGATTTATCCAAGACCAAACATTGGGCGACCCACTCTCCTTGATCATGCCTAAGGATTTTCTCCATTTTATTGCATGATACTATCTTTGGAGAGCCATCGGGAATTCCTTTTAATGTTATCTCTCTCCCTTCATGTTGGAAGCATATTTCCCGATTTGAAATGTCCATGGTGAACCATCCCAATGAGTTTGTCCATGGCATTCCCAAAATGATGTCGTTTTCTACGTTCACCACAAAAAAGTTCCTCTTAATTGTATGCCCCCCCAGGGTGACTTCCAATTGAGGTATAATTTTAGTGCACCTGTCTATGACTTTGTTGCCCATGATCACTTCAAACCCTCCAAACTCTTGAGTTTTTAACCTTCTCTTTGCTGCTAAGTGTTTGCTAATGAAGTCATGTGAGGCTCCTGTGTCTACCAATGCTATTACTTTCTGTCCTTTGATAGTCCCTTTGAGTTTGAAGCATCTATTCTCACTTCCTTGAGTGATGACTGCCAAGGTACTTGGTTCGTTGTTTTCAAACCTGGCCCTTTTATAGGGTGTTTCCTCATCCCGTATTTCTTCTGTGTTATTTAACTGTCCTCTTTTACATTCATGGCCTTTCCCCCAAGGGGTTTTGCATTCGAAACATAACCCTTTCTCCATGAGTTCCTTTCTCTCCTTACATTGGTGATTCAAACTCCAAGTTTTCTTGCAAAAGCGGCAGGGCCTCTCCCAGCGGTCCCTCATTCCTGTGCGGTGTTTTGGTTGAGGTGTTCTTGGGAGCACTAAATTCGACCATCCTAGTTTTCTTATTGGCCTCTACTAAATTTTGTGGTTCCAAGGGTTTTACAAAAATTTTAATAGTCTTTCAAGCCTTCTAAAAACATGTAAGTCAGCCTTCTCTGGGATAGGTCGGGGACCATTACTGATAGGTTTTGGAATTGGTCTATATAGTCTTCAATGGTTCCTAATTGCTTAAGGTGTGTTAACTCTTGGAAGTACCATTCGGAGTCTTTCTGGTCAAACCGGCTGATGAGCTTTTGGGTAAACTAATTATAGGTGGAGATATTTTTGTGTCCTAGGGTAATGAGACCGTTATGCCACCAATTATGGGCTGCTCCGGTTAAATGGAGTAAGGCAAATTTTATAGCATCTCCTTCGGTCATGGGGTTGTATGAAAGGTATGTATCTAGTTTTTGGACCCAAGTTTGAGGGATATCTTTCCCTGACCCATCAAAGCATGGTAGGGACATTTTGTTGACTTTAGCTTTGAGGTCTTTACCCATAGGTTTTCTCCTTCTACCTTCATTAGTCTTGGACTCACAGAAGTCCCTGAAGGAAACCACCCTCTGAACTTCTGCCTCTAATCTAGCATAAATTTGGGTGATTTCTTCCACCCCAAGTGTGGTTGGTTCCTCTTCATCCCCCACATGTTCCTCTCTAGGAAGAAATTCGGGAATTGTTTGTCTAGAACTTTGAGGAGATCATTCGTTATCGGCGTGATTAGAGTGTGTCTCTCTTCTAGGGTTTGGAATATCTCTATTGTTGTTGTTTGTACTTTGGAGGATTAATTGGCTCATTCTTTCGAATTTCTCATTGGTTTGCTCCATGAAAGTCTGAAGTTGTTTGGCTAATTGATCGGCCATTGCTTTCGCGCCTTTCTTTCTCTGTTATGTGATCATAAACTAAGAATCCTTCGCACAGGTTGGCAGGATTATGCTCTGATACCATTGTCATTCATTGATATACAACATTTCATAACAATTCTTATTATCAACATCATTTGCATTATAATTCATATTATCATTATTACTTAAATTAGAATCTTGTGACATACAACCTTATGCTAAAATTTTGTAACATACAAAATTGTAATAATGATGACATAATTCTGTAACATACATATTATAATAATCATGACATAATTTTGTAACATACATATAATAATCATGACATAATTCTGCAGCTACCATTATAATAATAATAATGACATAACCATAAAATACTAGAAGTATATTTATATGTGTGCGTGTGGCACACACATCCACACACATATACGTACCTATGGCACCTCTGCGATCTTCTCCTTTACCCTTCCTCTGGCTATGACGTTGAATTTCCTATCTCCATCTATCCTTCGTGCCCCCTCTAGTCCTGTGGTTTGTATGGGTTATATACCCGTGTCCCTCCACGGGGTCCCTTCCGTGGGAAGGGGTGGGAAGGGGTGTGACGGGTCGCAGCCTAGGCTACGGCTACCGTCACAACGCATCCCTTCCGAGGGAAGGGGTGTGACGATAGTCACAGCCTATGTTGCGGCTTCCTGTCCCGCCACTTCCCCGCGGGGGGGTGGGGGGTCCACGTGATCTTCCCGTAAGGGCACAAAGCTTGTTTATTTCCCCATCTTTAATATATTTAAATATATCAATATATTTCCCCATCTTTAAATATAATAATTTACTCCTTGTAAAAAATATATTAATATTATTTAATAATTTAATTCCTCATTATTTAATAATTTAATTCCTCCTTTAGTATATTAACCATATTTAATATATTACATCATTTTAATAATTGTCTTTAATTATTAAATCATTATAACGCTTACATCAGGTAGTATGGTAGGGTTATCACATATATCTCAAGTACACAAATTAGAGAAAGTTATCAAGATATGTCCTATCCTTGAACTATTTTTAAATTTTTTGTTAAATATCAGAATAAAATGTCCTCAGTTTGGGTAATTTTTGTATTACAGTTCTCACCTTCATTTGGAATTGTTGTTTCAGGATTAAATTAAGGAAATTCCCAAATGGGGACATTACACAACTTAATCATTTAATTATTCTCTAATGTCAAAATAAAGGGGGACATTACAATCCTCCCTTCCCAAAGATTGCTAATCCTCAAGCAATCTGAACCTGCATGCCAATACCAAGCTCCCAAATGAACCTATAGAACGCTCCATCACATCTTCATTGCACCATTATGATACAACAAAGAGTTGTGATTCTATCAATCTCTGTTCCATTGTGAAGCAATCCACCAATCATATAAATCTCTGGATCACAAAGCTAAATTGGGAGTTTGCCATTCCCAATACCTAATAGCTTCTGCTGCCCCACTCTAATTACAGCTGGAATACCAATGTGCCAAGCCTATGTTCTCTTTTCTTGTATCCCGACATAATATCCATCCTATGAAAACAAATTAAGAGACCTATAAGATTTGGATTCTTCTTCTGTACAAGAAAGCACCTCATACCAAAGTGATCTACGTATTCAATTATTTTTCCCCCTCTTATTTGTCACCAAAAACATGGTCAAATCATTTGTATGTAGACTGAAATAAAAATGATGATCATACCTCACAATGCCATCAATGTGAGATTCACTTGCTTACTCCATTGGGAATCCCGAACAATCACTTAAATTCCATATCTTGTCATTCTCATCGCATGAATTAGGAGATGTCTCACAAACAAGATTATTCATTAAGAGATAATTTTGCATCAAAAATGGAAGATATTTCATCATGCGAAATCTGCTTATCAAGCCCAATGGAATTGCACTCATGATGTTTTTCCCAAGTGCTATCATCATGTCGAATCTCCATGATAGTAGAGCTGCTATAATCACAATGCAATTCTTCATCACTCTCAAGTCCTTCTTCAAGTCTCAAAAGGCAGCTTGACTCCAAATCACAATCCCTTTAGAGCTTATCAATTCCTTCAATCATTTGTTTGACCTCCATATCCCTGTATCACATTCTTGTTCCTTCAATGTGGTTGCAACAATTGACCAATTTTTTGCCTTGTAAAGAGAAAAGTGAGTTAAACTTAACTCAAGGTTAAGCTCATCAACTTCTTTCTCATTTTCTGTGAATGCTCTATAAGTCTCCTTTGCAAACTTCATGGCATGTTCTCTATCTGAAAGCAAATGCAAGTAATCTAATTTCAATATTTCTAAAGCATGTTGGATAGTTTGTAGATTTGATGCAATGGCTCGAACCATTAAACCCTTTTGTCTCTCTTCAAATTGAACCTTCCAAAGGAGGTATTCAATGAACTTGTGTGTGCTATAAAAACAAGTTAAGTTTTGACAACCTTTTTCTTGGTGACCAAAAATTGATTCTTCAAAATTTGCAATGCACTAGGCCTTTGATTAAACTTTAACCAAGGGATTTTGCTCTTCACACAACCATATTTCTGACTTGTCTTCATTTACCCATCCAAAATCAGCTACCTCTCTAGATTTTGCATTGCAATTGTTTTGGGTTGATGGTAGGACAGCACTATACTCAATCAATGAGTCATCAAAAACATCATACCTTCATACGACTTATCATTAGTTGCTGATTTAGCAATCTCCAAATCAGCATATCCTTCAATTCTAGATCTGTCATAAGACCCATGTACTCCTCTTCACTTCCAGATGCACATGAAGAATTAGCTTCATCCTCAATAATGGAAAGGTTTGTGGATTCATTAGCCTTTGACTCATTATCTTCATGCCAACTCATATACTCATTTCCCGCTTGTCTCCTCTTCTCTTTTTCAGCCTCTCCTTCTGTGGCCTTTGATTCTTCCTCTAACAACTTCACTTCTTTATCCTTGCTTGTGTGGTTAGACTCTTAGGTTCCTTTGCATCAGAAGCAAAGATTTCTTCTTTTGAGCTCATTCTTTTTGTCCTTATCCTTGTCTCCAATGGAAAAATTATTTTCTTGTTGTGCACCATGAAAGTCTCTATCTTTGCAATTGTTAAGTAAGGTTTCAGCATCTGTACATGCTCTAAAAATGTTGTTGGATTCCCCTAATATTCTGAAAAGACTTGCCAAAATTCCATCATGAGTTGTTGATTTGTTTTCATCTTTCACATTAAAACTAAGCAGCAATTTGCAACACCCCCGATAGACTGGCAAGAAATAGGCTCTCCCACCACTATAATAGCCCGACTACAGAAATTTTTCCAAACTTGCAGCTTACTGATTGTCAGCTTACAAACATTCTCTAAAACACTTTGCATACAAGCAATGTAGGATATTTCTGATTTGTTTGTTGGGAAAAAGATTTGGAAATAAATAATAAATGCTTGACAATTTAACAATACTTTCAATGATGAACAAATTTAAATAGAACTAAGTAGTACTAAGAATTTCTGCAATCGTATGCAACCAGATTATTTATCATCATTATTTTTGCAAGGTACATAAATAACCAATCAACCCACTCACTAATAATTATTCTAGCCAAAGATGAAAAACTCTTACTCGGCAATAAATCTTTTGACCCAAAATTTTAAAAAAATTGGGACCTGGCAAAAAATTGGCAAATTTATCGAATATTTGAAAATATATAATTTCTTAAAATATTCTTTAAAAAACACACATATACACTAAATTTATAGAAAATAATACAAAAAAAAGCCAATAAATGACATTATATAGAAGAAGAGGCATTACATAGCTGGAACACTTTACAAAATCCAAAGCAAGCACAACAAGCTTCTATATTATAATTAATCTTTGTAAAACTATTACTTCTATTGGCTGTTGGGCCTAATATGGTGAAAATATCTCTCTATCTTTCAGGAAGAGGACCATCCTCACTGTGTTTTCGTCGTTATCTCGCGACGGCGGGTGAGACAAAGATATTTGTGTTTTCGTCGTTATTTGCTCATGGCAGGCAGAAGCAGTGAATCGAAGCAAAGCAACCACATTGGGGAGTGGTAGTTGTTGATCTACAGTTGTATTAGTCATTCACGTGCACCAATATTTCGTTTCGACGTCATTTCCAAAACGTAATCAGATGCCTATTTTCTCTCGCTTGCCAAATTTCGCCTTCTTTCAGGGTCAAAACAAAGTAAAATATCGAGCGACCTTTTAGGGTTTTTATGAAAAAATGAAATGACTTTTTTAAACATGATTTTCCGACATTTGCATGCAATTTTTTCAAGATTTTTTCTCTAAAAAATGTGTGATTTTTAGCTAAAAATCATCGCCGATTTTTTCGGAGATTAAATTGTTTAGGGTTTTAACTCCTAAAATTGTGATTCGTACGATTTATCAGCAATTTTTTCATCCTAGCAATATCAAAAATATGAACATGATTTCATTTTCCAAATCCCTGATGATCAACATAAATAAAAGCCTCATTCACCTTTTTGTAATATGGTTTCATACTCTCCTTGAATTCTAACTGAAAGTATTTTCTTCAAAAGGGTCATTTACCTGAACTTTATCCAATCCATTGAATGTTAGAGATTGTACTAATGCATATGCCAAATATGACATCATGTGAAAAAATTTGGTTTCTAGAAAGTTAACTGATTATTGATGCAAATGTCAATAAACAATTAGCAATCAATGTACTTTTCCCCTACATAGATGAGATTGATCAAATAGGACATTCAAATTTTAAAAATTCATGCATCAACTTGCCCTTAACACCCTATTGAACATCATGACAATTATGCCAAGTTCTTTTTTGGTTCGAGTAGTTGGGAAACTATGAAGGTCCTTTGGATTCAACCATCAATTTCCTAGCAATCTCTTTTTAACAGTCTTGTAAGTCATTTTTCTATTGCTCTTCACATTCATCCAAATCAACCAACAAAGACTGTTTAAAAGGTTGCAACTCAAAATCAAATCAAGACTATTTGCAGCCAAATTGCAATATCTCCCTATTATCTGAAGACTATGTTGTGCCTAGTTCTTAGCTCACCTTGCACACATGCGAGATTCGAGGTTGGGGCCTCTTATTCAAGAGATTGGAGTCTCTTGCTGAGTTGGAGCTCATTGAAGGGGATTAGTGTCTCCAATGAGTTGGTGCCTATGAACAAATTTACATATAAAAAGCAATATTTTGCCATGGTTTTCTCCCACAAGGGTTTCCACGTAAAATCGTGTGTGCATTTTGTGTTCTATTTTGCTAGATCTTAATTGTGTGGATGCATTGATTATTGTTTAAGATTGCTAAAGGTTTTTAAATGGAAAGATTGTTTTTATACTGATTCACCTCCCACTTAGTATAAGTGTGTGTGTGTTTTCTTCAAAAAGCTCCTCCCAAGTCCTGCTATGTGTAAGTATGTCATCAAAGTATACTAGATGAAACCTTCCACAACTATTTATTAAAAATATGGTTCATACAAGATTCGAAGGTAGCAAGAGCATTGGTCAACCCGAAGGGCATGAACGGGAATTCAAAGTGCCCATAGCGACACTTGAATGTTGTCTTATGAATATCCTACACCCTCACCTTGATCTAATGGCCTCCTGATCAAAGATCAATCTTCGAGAAATATGCCACACCATGCAACTCATCCAACAACTTGTTAATCTTGGGGATAGGATACCTGATCTTGATTGTCTTTTTATTCAAGGCACGGTAATCTATGCACATCCTCATGGTCCCATCCTTCTTCACTAGAACAAATAAAGATGCTAAGGGACTCAAACTAAGTCTAAAATGCCCCATATCCACCTTAATGGCCTTCTCGATCTCCTCCTTGAATTTCATAAGATGTTGTTAAGTAGTACTAATGATGGGCTTAAAGCCCTCATCTAGCTCCATGACATGCTCAAACCCTCTATCAAGGGACCTCCCTAGTGGAATCTCATTGAAGAACAAGTTGTGCTTATCCAACAATATCTGAATATCTACATGATATTGATCATTGGTGTTCGTAAGGGCCTTAGATAAAATCAAACACTATGCTGCCCATGCCACATCGCAATGTCTAAAATTATTCTTCATTCCCTTTGATGACACAATCTTGGGAGCACCATTGGACATTCCTCTCAAGACTACAACTATAATGAATGCCATTAGAGTAATGAATAGTGCTGCCAAGATCTAGAAAGGGAAAACCAGTGGTGCAATGGAAGGAGTTGAAAAATATTGATTGTAGGACAAAGAATATTGTAATGCCGCTCCCGTCTACTTTTCTGCATTTCATAATTCCTTATGTGGACTTAGTTTTATGCCCGTGGACAGCATCTTTTGCAGTTTGGATGTGGATCATTATGTGGTGTTCAATCTTGCTTTGGACACTTCATTGATGTAGTGTATGTGATCTCAAATGTTATCTTATGTCTTGATATGATATATATGTTCATGATCGTTCAAGACCAATGATGTGATTGGATTGTTGTTATGGCATAATCTAGACCTATTGTTCTTGATGATTGAGATAGACCTATTTCATGATTTGGTATTATCATATGTGAAATGTTGATTTGAGTAATGATTACAATGAGATAAGTGATGTTAACTAGATCAGTTGATTAAAAGCAATAAATCATATTTTATGTTATTTTGATTTGATGAGATATCATGTTACTAACAATGTTATGATGTTGACCCTGTTCGGGTAATATAGTTATTTGCTAAGTATTGTAGAGGAATAATATTGATTATGTTGTTTATGCAGGTAATTAGATGCAATTATTATTATGAGGTTTAATTGATAGTCATATGTGAAAGGGATGATATCATATCATTCGATTTTATGAGAATGCATACGATGGTAAAATCCCCTTCAACAATTCAAGTTAATGTGATTGTGATTGTGATATATATATGAGCAGGTACACTTGACATGTGAATATTTCAATGACTACAGGTATAGGGCATCGACTTCACCTAGCTCCACAAGTTTGAGTGTGCCTGCATCTCGACGGTCATTAACAAGAGATAGCACACTGGCCAATAACCCAAGCCTAAACCAATTTCCCCTTGATTAGGGAAATTCCCTCGATTTGATTATTTTATTGTTATATGGTTTTGAGCCCCAACTACTACAGTTGGTAGTTTTTTGATACCCATTTGCCATGTTGAGTTGGCATGTAACGACTGTATGTGCATAGACAGTCATATGTGTATTGTCATCATTTAAGGTGCATATGTAATGGTAAATCAATATTTAGATGTGGAATATGTATTATATCCATTTGATTTAATGTGATTTGGATGATTAATCATGAGGGGTCTTTTGGGAGTTTATTGGATAATCAGATTTTAAATTGGCTTTTATTATTATTATATTCTCACTCCTAAAAGTGAGTTTATATTTGGTTAATGAGTTCATTTTTTAACATTTAGTGTATATTTTTCTTATTTGGCTCTCAAAAACTCTCTTCATGGCTCTTTTGGGAGATGTGGAGATCTTGAACTTCTTGAAGGGAGATTTTGTGGGCATTGAATTGCTTGGATTGGTTTGTGGATGCTTTGCTACTGTCTGAATCTGATGAGCATTGGTGGAGTGTGGAAAGAGCAGTTCAAATTTAAATAATCTCCCGATTTGGAGGTAGGCTCTTCCTCCATTCCTTCTTGTTCTTCAATTTGGATCTTTTATGGATGGGTAGAATGCAATAGGCAATATGTTTTGATCATGATGTGGTCATGTTTTGATGCTACGAGTGTTTGATTGATGTATCTTGAGTGTGTTTGAAATTGATGAGGGAATGGGTTGTTTTTGGGAAATTGATGCCCAAGTCCCCTTGAGATCTTTGTTGGGATAATGTAATTGTGTTTTCAGGATGTCTTGAGGGCGTTCTCACATGGGTTTGTCCTGGAATTAGTCTTTTCATGCCTTACGTTTGTCAATTTTGATGCCCTAGCTGATTCTAGGACCAAATTCTCATTCCCAGTGCAGAATTCCGCATTTGAAGCCCAAATTCTCACAATTGCAGATTGAATTTCACATTTGCTATTTGAATTTCACAATTGCTATTTGGATTTCACATTTGTCATTTGGATTTCACATTTGGTTCCAGAATTTCACAATTGGCTGCTCTAAGCTGACTTTTGGGATTTTGACCTTTTTTGTGCATCTATTAGGTTGTCTTACGGCTGCCTATTTGTTTTGGTCTATGGATCCAATCGACTTGTGGTATGATGGATTTTGATGTCTAGGCATGCTTCAATGAGATGTCAAAAAGTATTTGCATTTATACTTTTGAATTGAGTTCATTCTGGGATTGAATTCTTAACTCAAAGACCTAGAGATTGCTCCTTGAGATATGGCTTGATATGCATTGTGTTCATGACCTCGAGTTGAATTTATGTTGAAGAGTATGTGTATGTATGCTTGAGATGATGCTTTTGATGTTGGCATGTTGATTGGCATCGGAGTTGATAGTGTTGATAGTATTGCTTGTAATGTCCCCACTTTGAAATATTATTTAATAATAAATAATGATAATAATATTAAAATACACGAATAAAAATAAAATTAAAATTACAATATAAAATAATATAGTTAAATATAATAAAAATTTAACTAAGTTAATGAATGGTCAAAAGACATGAAAGGAAAAGTTGTGACTCCCTCAAACCTAATTTATAAAAGAGAGAAGAGAACCTCATTTGAGAAGGGGGAGAATTTGGAAATGAGAAGTGCAGATTTGATTTAAATAAAAAGTGCAGATCTGATTTTGGAAAGTTGTGTCCCTTTCAAAGAGCAAAAATAATGAAGAGTTGCACTCTTTCAAAGGGTGCAAATGGTGAAAGGGTGTGTCTCTTGCCAAAGGGCATACATGATGAAGAGGTGTGACCTCTTTCTCACATTGAGAGATATAAAGGGAAGGAATCAAAACCATCTAGTGACATCACAATAGATCAAATCAGATCAAATCAGATCAGATAAGAACTGTTATTAAGTTACAGGCAGTAGCATCCTTGTTCTTGGTGTTATACATGGGGATGTGCTGAATATGTATGCTTAATATATGAAGCCTGATAATGTTGTTATGCAGAATTTAGTAGTATTATCAATATAGACTACAATATGTAGGGGACATTACAAAGAGGTGCAATTAATAATTGTATAAAGAAAGATAAATATTAAGGACATGGGATGTGTCTCTTACCAGGGGAGTTATCTTTCCAAAGACATCATATAAGAAGGAGAATTTCAATTCAACACTCCATAGCATATCTTATTGGTTGACTTGCCAAGTATGTGGACGGTAATACAAAATTAAACTGCCAACACAGAAGGGACATGGGTGCATATGCAGTGGCCAATTCTATAAATCGTCTCCAATGTTATATTCAGCCATTTATAGCCTTTGAAGATTAAGTAGAGAGTGAGAACTATCATCGTGAAGAATCTATTATTCTAATCTGTTGGCTCTGCTGAGCAGTAATGCAGTAATGATTTATAACATTAAGACCTATATCTGAAATATACAAATCAGTGAAAATTATCGAGATAAGCTCTATCCTCTAAACTATTCTTAAAATTTTAAATTAAATATTATAATGAAATGTATTCAGTTCTGATAAAATTATGTTTATTAATTACAATTCTCACTTTATTTTAAAAAAATTGATGTCTCGGAGCTAAGTTAAGGTAAATCCCAAATAGGGACATTGCATTGCCTGACCCGTGCCTACCCAGATCTAATGAATTGATAGCTCTTGATATGAGCAATTGTTATGAATGCTTGAGTACTTATGGGTATTGAAATAGATGCCTTGTATCATTTTATATGATTGTATTTCATTATGGGATCAAGACTTTGAGTGGATCCATTCTCTTGGTAGCATGCCCAGTTGAGTATGCCTTGTATAAGGTTGATATGGCATTGTGTAAAAGAGATACTTGATGTAATTGAGGATACGGAAAGTGAATAATTGCATTGTTTAATTTTGATAGCTCATTCAATTGAATGGGATGAGCCTAGGTCTAGGTACTAAAGTGGGTTTAGGCAGTGGCTCCCAATCGTGTCCCCGGCCTGTAAGTGGTACGCTTGGCAATCCGATTGGGGAGTTTTGTAATCAAGTGATAACATAATTAAAACTTGGGTTGGAATAAAACATTAATTAAGATAATTGGTTCCCCAAGCATACCTTGAGCGCTGGTACAAGGCTAAGGATGACTTGGGAAGGCATGCTCACACATGGAGCAATTGGGACTTGTCCAAAGAGACATGCCTGCACATGTAGCGATTGGACTTGCATGATCGTCATTCTCATCCGTATGAGGGAATGCTCGGTTCTATGTGGTGTGTCCTCATGAGCACACATGATGACACTCCCTTCACTCGCACTCTAGTATCTAGGCCCTAATAGTTGAGTAGCAACCTATGGATTTACTGTTGCTTGATCTTATGGTTATCTCGTCATGTTATATGCCGAATGGCAAATTTGGTGTTGCTCTTGTGGGTGCCCCCTTGTTTTTACTGTTGCCATTTGAGGATGCCTCCTCTCTCTTTCGATGGTTGTTTGTTGTAGCTCAGTCACCTTACCTTCTTGATTGTTGCTCTATGAAGATAGTGTGGCATTATGGACTGTGATTTTATCTTGATGGTGCTTTGTGTCTTCTTCTTGATTGAGTTACTCATGTTGAGTGTATACTCCTTGTTGAGTGATGTATTTGTGTAAGCCTTTTACTCCCCTTGTTTTCTTGAGTGATTATTTGGGTCGTGTGACAATCTCCATGAACACGGTGGGGTGGACTTGACGGTACCACATGGCTGAGTGGCATTGCCAACTACCGTTGGGGATCGGAGGACTTGGTTCGTGACTGGCTCGATGGATTCTACCTCCTTCCTCTGCACAAGATTCCTCTCATCTTCTCTCTCTTTTGTAAGACGTAATCATTTGTATATAGAGACATGTGTAGTATCATTGATCATGTATGTATTGAACACTCCAATTGGAGATGGATGTAATACGAAAAAGGAAAACGAAAATACGAATATCTGATGCCATTGCAAAGTCTATAATAATAAAGATGATTACATGATTCATCATTACAATGAGTAGCCAAATACAAATACGTGTAGCAATAGCATAACAAAAGAGACTAGAGTCAAATACAAAATGACAAAACTGAAAACTCAAAATGTAGCTAATGGAGGCCTCTAATCATCTGCGAACTCCTCCTCACTGGAACTACTGGACTCCTGAGGATCAAGGTCCCTCAAGCTCACACCAACTAGCTCTGCATCTGAAGTGGTAGGATCATCCTCATCAATCTGTGAAGGCTCCTCTGGCTCTACATCCCATCGTGTCGCTGGACTCTCCTTGTACACAAGTGTCTTGCGATCCATGAGACGCAAAGCACTGTGTACAACCACAAGCTTCTCTGCTCTCTCTTAAGACAGTGGACCAGTTCCTCTCAGCAGCTAAAGAACTATAAACCTGGGATAGCAGACGGATGGCTAGAGTGGTGGTCAAAGATTTCGGGCCATGACAATTCCACCATAAAAGTGGGTCCTCCTGTGCCATGCTATCTATATCCATCTTTGTCGCATCTGAATAACCTCTAAGAGTGGCAAATCTTCCCCACTTAGTGCGCATTGTGCCGGCATCTCTGGAACCAAACATCTTCTCTATGCACCTAAAGAAACCTGCCTTCACCTCATCATCCTGAATCGGTGTCAGTCTACCCAGTCTAGCCTTCTACCACTTAGGATTCAAGGCAAAGGCAGCCATATGCAAAGGAGTGTTCAACTTGTCCCATCTACGCTGAATGATAGGCTGGATTTGCTCATTGTAGAATGCTAAAGAGGTGCCCTTCACTCGCACAGCAGCCCTCATCTGGTCAAGCATAGAGTCAATGCACTCATACACCTCTCCAAAGTTAGGTGCATCCCCATCCCCATATCTGATCACCTGGAATACTGGAGAAATGATAGAGACAATGTATTTCGCATCAGTCCAAAACACATCACTCTTCACTATCTCCTTCACCCTTCTCCCCTGCTCTGTCTTGGCCTCAACCCACCTATTCCACTCATTAGTCATAACCATGAGTTGCAATGCCTCTTGCAACTCAATCATTCTCTCCAAGGGAATGAAATAGGATGCATATCTAGTCTCAACTGGTTTCAAGAACTCCTTCTTCGCGAAGGTCCTGAAGAGTGCATGTGAAGTGTGGTGGTTGCAGATAAACATCTGCACATCTCTCGCATCGGTGACCACTCCTCTAATCTAGTCTATCTTCCCCATGTCCTTGAGTGCATTGTTCATGGCATGCACACAACATGGGGTCCACCAAATGTGTCTATAGGCTGCCTCAATGAGTCTCACTGCTGCTCTACACACATGCGCTGCATCTGTCACTACTTGGACAACATTTTGTGGCCCAACCTCCTCAATAGCCTCCATGAGGACCTGAAACTGGAAATCAGCATCTTTACGATGCCCTGTACAATCAACTGCTCTAAGGAAGTATGGGCCCTCTGCACATGTGACCATGACGTTGATGAGTGGACGATGGCTAATGTCCATCCACCCATCCATAACTATGCTGCACCCCGATGCCACCCAACATGCCTTCATCTTCTCCATCAAAATATTGATCTTCGAATAGCATTTATCCAAGATCGAGGTCCTCATTTTCGTCTCCCCTGGTGGCACATAAGATGGTCCTCCCTTGGCCACCATAGCCATCATCTCCCTATAATAAGGAGACCGTGTAACATGAAATGGAATGTCATTGGCAAAGAAGAACTTGCCAATGGATTCATCTATCTCATCTCTCAGCTGCACATTAAACATATCAGCAATGGGGTTGCTCTGTTGTGTCTGCAACTTACGTTTCCCAGCCCTGGCAGCAGAAGTGGAAGTGGATGGAGATCCAAACATCATTCCTCTCGTCTACGAAGCATGAGAAGTATGTGGCACATTCTGGTTGCCCTGAAGTGCTGCCCTAGCAGACAAAGTAGTAGGTATTGAAATATTTGTGTCATCTGGAACCCCCCAAAGCCTATTAAACTCAATTTTGTACTATATATTTTTGGCTTCCTCCAAAAACTTACAATGTTTCACGCCTTTTCCTCTCCAAAACAGAAAGTGTGCATTCACCCTACTAATGCTACCGAACCATTCTGTGTCACAAATATTGCACTTCCACTTCCTTGTTCCCCCACTTGAATGTGATGCAGTGCCTTGTATTGATATTCGTGAAGCAAACTGTTTTAGAGGAGACTTAGAATCAAAATGACCCCTAGCATATGGTGCCAACAACTCTGAAGGGCAACCTGTACTAGCTGATGCACTTGCCATAGAACTAGATTAGGCTCCAGGATCAGCCCCATGGTCACCCCCCTCATTTTCAGGTTCATATTCTGAATCATTCTCACTATGAGAATGGATTTCCATGTCATCTTCACTCATGCCTTGGGAGCTCATTGTGAAATTGACACTGCATTTCACAAAATAAAAATAAAAATAAAATCAGCCTAGTTTAACAATATATTTTTAAATTTTTTTCCTATTCATCTCAAAATGAGATTTGATGTTGAATCTTCAGGGCAAAATGATGAATCATTTTGCCCTCAAGATTCAACATCAAATCTCATTTTGAGTCTTGATATGAATAGGGAAAAAAAATCCAAAAATGACATAGAACAATGAAAATCAGAAAATAAAACAAAAAAAAAAAAAAAAAGTTGAAAAACCCTACCTTGTGCTTGAAAAATCTCTCCAAAATGTAGAAGAATCTTCTTCTTCCTCTTCTTCTTGCTTCTTCTAGCTCCTATCACGCTTGCAATCAGCTTTTCTCACCCCTTCAATCAGTCTTCTTCAAGTTTTTCCTCCTCTTTAGCTTGCTGGAAAAAAAAATCAGTTTACCAAAATGAGACTTAAATCTAAAAGAAACATGTTTTTGTGTTGTTTTGGGGGATTGGGTGGGGCCCATGTCCAATTAGGGTTACCCCTTAATCCCCCCAAAAGGCACAAGTTTTTTAAAATATGGCTTTTTCGGTTTGTTTAGGTGTGGGAACGCGGGAGACGCCTGGGCGTCTCCCCGTCCCTCGAGAGACGCCTGGGCCCACGTCCAATTAGGGTTACCCCTTAATCCCCCCAAAAGGCACATGTTTTTTAAAATATGGCTTTTTTCGGTTTGTTTAGGCGAGGGAACGCGAGAGACGCCTGGGCATCTCCCCGTCCCTCGAGAGACGCCTGGCCCAAAAGGCACATGTTTTTTAAAATATGGCTTTTTTCGGTTTGTTTAGGCGAGGGAACGCGGGAGACGCCTGGGCATCTCCCCGTCCCTCGAGAGACGCCTGGACGCGGGAGACGCCTGGGCATCTCCCTGTCCCTCAAGAGACGCCTGGGCGTCTGTCGAGGGACGGGGAGACGACCAGGCGTCTCCCAAGGAGACGCCTAGACGTCTCCACGTCCCGACGACGATTGGGTGGCAGTGGCGGGACGGCGGGAGACGTCGCATCCACGTCCCGGCAACGATTGGGTGGCGGTGGCGGGACGGCGGGGGACGTCACATCCACATCCCCCCCGTCCCCGAGACATCCCTGACGGGGGGACGTGCCCAAAAAGGGTAGGGGCGTGTCCCCGTGGAACACTGCTTTTTAGTTAATTAGCTTTTAAGCTTTATTTAACATTTAGCTTTTCCTTTTTAGTTAATTAGCTTTTAAGCTTAATTTAGCTTTCACGCTTAATTTAGCGTTTAGCTCTTTAATCTTTTACTTTAATGTTATGTTCCAATTATAGAACATCGTCTTGTAACCTCTATATATACGTGTGTATATCGTTCAATGTAATCATCCGATAATTTAATCATTCATTCAATTTATTTTTCATGGTATCCAAGCATGGAAATTAAAAATTTTGAAATTTTTTTTTATTAAAATTTTTCGAAGTTTTTATTTAAGAGATTTTTTTAAAACTGTTTTATTTTTATTTTTTTTAAAAGAGCAGATTCTTTTTCTTTTCTTGGGCAGATTTTTTTTTTGCAAGTTGAAAATTTTCCTAAGGTTTCTACAATTTTCGATTAGGGTTTTGACCCTTCAGTTCAAGTCGAAATTTTATTCTGATTGCAGATTCTTGGTGGGTTTTTTGAGACCTCAACTGAGTAATCATCAAATTTTTTTGGGTGCATTGTTTTCCGTGCCTCAATTTTTGAGCCATCCGATCTACATTTTATTTTCAGATTCTTGGTGGATTTTTCGAGAGCTTTTCTGGGTTGGTCTCAGATTTTTTTGGGTGCTTTGTTTTCCGCACCTCGAATTTTGTGCCAGCAAATTTGCCTTGGAATTTAAAAACAGTTCACAATTTCTGCTATTTTTGTGGACGTTGGGATTTTTGCTGTTTTTTTGGGCACCATTTATGCTATTTTAAGTGTACAGAAAATTTTAATTTTGGGGTTTCTTCCAAACCTCGAAATTCATGCCAAAATTCTCCTATAGGGTTTCAGTTTTTTCAGTAGCTGCTTCTATTCTGATTTTTTTTTAAATCAGATTCTTTTGTCTCTTGCTTTCACTCAATTGACCTTGATCAACCTCGATTTCCGTGATGGCATCATTAACCAACATCATGTTGGAACACAGTCAAAAGTTCAACGACCGCAACTACAACACCTGGAAACAACATATGCTTACCATCTTTGAGTATCGTCGCCTTGATCAGCTTGTTTTGGGCAAGGAATCTCGTCCTACAACAACAGGTGATGATCAAGACAAACATGATGTGAAGAATCGAGAGGCTGTTATGCTTATCAAACTCTCCGTCACAAATGATCAACTCCCACAGGTGCCTCCGGGTAAAACAGCAAAAGAGATCTGGGATCTTTTGAAGGATCTTCATGAAACGTTCGACAAGAGTCGAGCTTTCTTTCTGAAGAATATGTTGTTTTCTATCATGATGGATGAGAAGTCATCTATCCAGGCACATCTTACGAAGATCAAGGACATCCGTGATCAGTTAGAAGATATAGGCCGAACCATGGTGGAAGAGGATATGGTAGTGATCACGCTGAAAAGCCTTCCCAGATCCTACGAGCATTTCATTGATACGCTCAATATCTCCTCTACTAGTGTTGATTTGAAGTTTCCTGATCTTTGCAACAAGTTGCTACAACAGGATCGATGGAAGCAACAATTTGGAAGCAGCGCTAGTGCATCCACTGAACAGGCTTTCACAGCCTCAGCTTCGCATAAGTACAAGGGTAAAGCTCCGTCCTTCCAGCAGAAAGGACAAGGTCAAGGTCAACCTCAGCAGTCTTCCAAAAAGAAGAGCTTACAGTGTTCCTACTGTCATATATATGGCCATTTGGTGAAAGATTGCCGGAAATTGATAGCATCCCAGCAATCCAAATAGGGAGGGTCCAAGCAAAAAGCCAGTTCTGCCACGCATTCTGATCAAAAGGAATCTGCCTTCTATGCGTTCATGGCCCAAACCTCCTCTAATGATGTTCAATCATCAGCCTGGTACATTGACTCTGGAGCCTCTCGGCATTTCACACATCGTCGGGATTGGTTTACAGAGTACATGCCTTTCACTAATTCAATGATCTTTGGTGGAGGCGAAGAGTATACTGTTGTCGGCAAGGGCAACGTTCAGATTTCATCTAGTGGGAGGGATTTAATATTCCTCAATGTATACTTTGTACCTGGTATGAAGCTCAATCTACTGTCAGTCAGTCAGATTATGCAGCATTCACCACAGTTGGATGTCGTCTTCAAGTTGCACAAGTGCAACATTGTTGACAGGGAGACTCGCACTACAGTTGCCGTTGGTATTGAGGATCATGGTCTATATAGACTTGTTGATTCTACTGGTTCTCAGGAGCTTGCCATGGCAGCTAGGAGTACTTTCATCAGCACTCTTTGGCATCAACGCTATGGGCATCTCAATGTCCACTATCTCTCTCAGTTGGTTTGAGAGGATCTAGTCGTAGAATTACTTGAGATTCAAACTCAAAATCATGGAGTTTGCGAAACGTGTCAAGCTGGAAAGCAGCATAGGACTTCGTTTTCAGATGGAGACGCTTGGAGAGCATCCAAGGTCTTGCAGCTCGTTCATGCAGACATTTGTGGTCCCATGAACACTCCATCGGTCACAGGATGCAGGTATTTTCTATTATTTGTTGATTATTTCAGCAGACACATGTGGGTTTATTTTCTTAAACAGAAATCAGAGGTGTTCACCATGTATCAAATGTTTAAGGCCTTAGTGGAAAAAGAGTCTAGCTGTCAGATAGTCACTCTTCGGTCTCACAATGGAGGGGAATTTTGTTCTACAGAGTTCACCAACTTTTCTGCATCACATGGCATTAAGCATCAGCTTACCACACCTTACACCCCATAGCAGAACGGTGTTGTTGAGCACAGGAACCGTACAATCACTGAGATGGCTCGGTCTATGTTGGAGCATAGAAATGTTCCAAAACACTTTTGGGCGGAAGCGGTCTTCACTACAGTCTACCTTCTGAACCGATCTCCCACAAAGGCCGTTAAGAAGATGACTCCAGAGGAAGCTTGGTCTGGCAAGAAACCCAAAATCAGTCATTTGAAAGTTTTTGGCTCTACAGCTTATGTTCGGATTCCAGATGCCACACGCACCAAACTGGATCCAAAGAGTCAAAAATTGATGCTCATCTACTACAGTGACAACCACAAGGCATATCTGTTGGTTGATATAGACACTAATCACCTCATATTCAGTCGAGATGTAGTATTTGATGAAGAAAGAGGGCCTTTTCAGCCTTCCTCTCTTGATTTGAGCACTGAGGATCACCCTCCAAAGGCTGTAAGTATGGGTGTTCGTCTTCCCTTAGCTCCACCTGATGGGAGGGATTTAGTTGACTCTGAAGTTGTGAGGTCTCCCAGGCATGACATTGCACCCCCTGACTTTCCTCAAGATCTTCTCGATCCACATCCAAAGGAACTTGCTCCAGATATTCTTGGCACTCTTCATCTTGCAGCAGATGTTGGTACTTCTACTCTCCGGCCTAAGTGGTGGGCCAAGACCATTGGTGTTCTTCATGATGATGAGCTCATTGAGGGTAGATCAGTTAGAGGTAAGAGCAAGCAACACACAGTTAATTTTGCTCTTATGGCCAACATTCACAATATTTATGAGCCTCAAACATATACAGAGGCTAAAGGTGTACCTGAATGGGAAAAGGCTATGGCAGCGGAGCAACATAGTCTTCTGAAAAACAACACTTGGGTATTGTCCGATCTTCCTTCAGGAAAGAAGCCCATTGGCTGCAAATGGGTGTTTAAAGTCAAGTATAAAGCTGATGGGAGCCTTGATAAGTACAAGGCTTGGTTGGTGGCAAAAGGGTTTTCACAGAAGGAGGGCATCGACTATTAGGAGACATTTGCTCCCACAGCCAAGATGAGTACTATTAGGCTTGTCCTTGCTCTCTCAGCTCAATTTATATGGAAAGTCCATCAAATGGACGTCAAGAGTGCCTTTTTCAATGGTGATTTGCAGAAAGAAGTCTACATGACGCAACCTCCAGGTTTCAAGGTTGTCGGTAAGGAACACCAGGTATGTAGACCAGTCAAAGCACTCTATGGCCTCAAACAAACTCCTTGTGCATGGTACATCAAAATTGATAAGTACTTGATTGATCAAGGCTTTCAAAGGAGTCTTTCAGATCCCAATTTGTATGTCAAACATACTAGTGATGATATTCTATTTCTAGTAGTCTATGTTGATGATCTCATCATTACTGGCAATGCAGCACATCTGATCATGCAGGTCAAACAAAATTTGTGTCAGCATTTTGATATGACAGATTTGGGACTTCTCCATTATTGTCTCGGTGTAGAGGTTTGGTAGACTGATAGCCACATATTCATTTCTCAGTCGAAGTATGCCAAGAGCCTACTAGATATGTTTCGAATGCAAGATTGTAAACTTGCATCTACACCTATGGAGATAGGGCTCAAATTATCAGCCAAATCAGATTCACCTATAGTGGATGAATCTTCAGTCAGTCAACTAGTGGGCAGCCTCATCTATCTCACCGCCACTAGACCTGACATCAGTTATGCTGTAAGCTATATTTCTCGCTTCATGTCAGCCCCAAAAGTTGAACATTGGGTTGCAGCGAAGCGTGTGCTTAGATATGTGAAGGGCACTCCTGATTTTGGCATTCTGTACAACAGAAGCAAAGATCCTAGGCTGGTTGGTTTCACAGACTCAGATTGGGCAGGTTGTGTTGATGACAGAAAGTCAACTTCTGGGTATGTTTTCAGCTTGGGTATAGGTGCAGTCACATGGACCAGCAAGAAGCAACAGGCAATAGCTCTTTCCTCAACTAAAGCAGAGTATCGGGGAACTGTTAAGGCAGCATGAGAGGCAATTTGGCTACGTAGGATGCTTGCAGACATGAAAATGTCTCAACCAGGACCTACTCCCTTGTTTTGTGATAATCAAGGGTTTCTAAAATTAGCCAAAAATCCAGTCTTCCATGAGCAGACAAAGCATGTGGAGCTTCATTATCATTTCATCCGCCAGCATGTTGAAGATGGATCAGTGATACTGCAGTACATTCCTACAGAAGATCAGAATGCAGATATCCTCACCAAGTCCTTGAGCCCGGCAAAGTTTCTCAAATTTAGAGGGCAGCTTGGTGTGATAGATAGCATGACCATTAAGGGAGGGTATTAGAATATTTAATTATATTTAAGTCACCTATATTTAGTTCCTTGTTTAATGGTCATTTAGCTTTTTAGTTAATTAGCTTTTAAGCTTTATTTAGCGTCTAGCTTTTTCTTTTTAGTTAATTAGTTTTTAAGCTTTATTTAGCATTTAGCTTTTTCTTTTTAGTTAATTAGCTTTTAAGCTTAATTTAGCTTTCACGCTTAATTTAGCGTTTAGCTCTTTAATCTTTTACTTTAATGTTATGTTCTAATTATAGAACATAGTCTTGTAACCTCTATATATACGTGTGTATATCGTTCAATATAATCATCCGATTATTGAATCATTCATTCAATTTATTTTTCATTATTTAGGATCCCAAGAACGAGGAGATATAGAGTCAATATGCTTAGAACTACCTAACTATGTTAAAGGGCCTAATGGATATGAAGGGTCTTATCATCAAGCAGTTAATGGACAATTCCTCTATAAATTAAAGGGCATAATGAATCCTCTTCACTGTTTGTCAATCTAGCGCCTTGGGCTCCAAAGTATCACCCATATATAGGTGTGAATATCCAAATGAATTATATCGGCAATTTGTTGCATTTTGTGCAGATTCAGGACATATTATCTCAAATGCAATGTCAATAGTTGCAGCACTGCTAGACTCGAGCAGCAGCCCCCCAAGAAACGGTTCTGGCAACCTAATCTACTGGTAACAATATCCATGGATATTATATGGTTTGTAGCAATAAGATTACTGTTGAATAGCTATATCAATATCTGTACTATTAAGGTTCTAACTTTGTACATAAACCATATTTCAAGTGGAATCTATTCTTGATAAGAAGCATAAGACCAATTTTGAAAACTCTACAGCTCAATGCAATGCCATAATCAGTGATTATCTGCTGACAGACAAGCTATCTTGAGAACCTTGTTTTTCATACTACTTCTAAATATAAAAAATGTTTTTAAATAATTCCATTCATAAAAATCATATGGCGACAATGTATATATTTCTTAAATACATTTAAGCTCAATATTTTCAAAAGATAATATGTAATAATGAAATGCAGTGATACTCATGGCATGGTAATTAAAAGGAAAGCTGTGTTCTAACCATGGAAAAAGATCAAATGTAATCTCTTAGTGATGTGTATATTAGAGGGGACAGAAGTATCTCCATGTGACAATTACTTGTTTCTTCAGCAACAACCTAAACTAAAATGTAAACTCAATATGGTATTTTTTAATCACGTACTTGTAATCACCCATAACAGAGTTATATGAATAAGATTCTAGCTCATTAAATTCTTGACAAGGCATAAGTTCAATGGCATTAACTCCCAATTCCTGTTCATGAGAAGAAAGAAGAAAATAAATTAGCAAAGATAAACATTTAGGAACATTAACAATTGTTAAACAAGTATAAGTCAAGCATTATTATCAAGCATAGGCAGATAAGTGAATCTCACACAATCTCAAAATATTTCTAGTACAGGTCAAGCATAATTGTTGATAAAATGCTAGACTTTTATAATAAGATTTAAGAAAATAGCTACTGAGAGCATTCTTTTAACTCATCATTATAAATGAAATTGTGAAATATTTGTTCAAAAATCCTCAGGTATTGGACTTAAAAAAAAATTACAAATGAAATTATACTATATTAAGAGAAACTATAAACTGGATTATCAACTTTCTTCCTGCGAGTATATGGTACTGTGTTCAAACTTCGTGGTATGAAACTAATAGGAGGAAAAACAAACAAAAGTAGAGAAGTTTCATCACACCAATTTCAATATAACCCAAAGATTGTGAGTCATTGACAAGTATAACATACTCTATCTTTTAAAATTGATAAAATATATCGTATAGGCCTCTAGCCTTTTGCCCAAAAAAAAAAGTAGAACACCCAATAGAAATTAGAAAACCATCTCATGAAGCATTTTATATGTGAAGTACAAGAATTGAAAGAACAAAATATAAAGGGTACAGCTCAGCCAACAAGACATATCACCATGTAAACAAAGTGTGGCGGGGTTGTAGATGAATTCTAGCAGGAAAGTTGTCAAGACCACAATATCAAACTTTCATCTACCATGTGTGTCAGGAAGCTAGTAATAAATAATCCAGCTGCAACACCACTAACTTTATTAATGATTTACCACAAGCATGTCTGAAGGCAGGTAAGAGATAATTAATCATGCAACCCCACTAGTTTGACGATGGATGACCATAAGCATGTTGAAATGCTAATTGTTAACAATCAGGGATGCAACAAAATTCATAGTTTTTAGGAACAATTGCAGTGTAAATAGCATCATTAAATATACTGTGTTTCCTAATATCCTTGAATTGGCTCATCTGACAGTTGTGTTATTCAAGTCCTTATATAAGTTCCAAAATCTAGAGAAGGTACTAAAATGCTACGGGTAATGGGAACAAATAATAAGAGAAAAATGAATGTATGGTCTTGTCCTTGTGCGGGTTATCTACAGCTGCATTTTGACTGCAAGCAAGAGGTAACTCGAGTGAGGATGGTGCAGGAGCAGTGCCTATATCTGCCTTAGATACGTTTGTAAAGGTTGAATTTGACTTTTTGAGATTTAAACTTACAATAATGAAACGAAGGAGAGTCTACCTTTGGAAGGACTAAAACTAGTGAAATCAGTTAGTGTAGTAAGTTGAAAGTGGAAGAAGATTCACTTCTTATTATCAAAAGCTGCAAGAAAGACTTGATCAAGGACTGGAACCTTTGAAATTTAATACAATACGTCAAATGTGTGGCAAAGAGTTCTTGCAAACATAGATCTGAACCACTTCTATAGAGAAAAAAAACCAGGTGATATATTATTTAGCAAAAGCGAGCAAATTCCCTTCTCAGCAAAAGTTAGTTATCAGGCCTCTGAAAGGTGGTTAGATTCTGTGCTAACTGCTACCTAATGATATTTGTGCTAAGTTCCCCTTCAAACCCCACTTTTCAATCACTTTCTTTACCGATCAATGCAATGACATTCCGGAAATGTGAATGATAAAATGCTAGTCTGAAATGGACCTTGCCTCACTCCAAGCAAGCGATCCAACAATTGGTGTTGGGTGGTGGCAATGCAGTGATTGAAGCAATGTTTTCCTCATTTTATAAGAGGTGAAGGATGATGATCAGTGGATAGAATATATTTGTTTGTTTTTTTCATTCTCCAGATATTAAAATGTAATGTCCCCAAATTGGGATAGCCTAAAATTAACAATTCCAACAATACAATTCATTTTACCAATAGCATTCTAAAGTTAACTCATTTAAAAGTTATTGAGCTTGAGAGTTAATGAACAATAAACATCATATGAAATGATAAATAAGTTTGCTACTAGAACCTAAACCCTAGCTTACTCCCCATAACCAACCATAGTAGAGTTTGGTGAGGAAAACCACAAAAGGGCGCCCGGAGACTTTTCAGCCCAATTAAGCCCAAGAGCACGGAGCATCCAACCAAGACAACTCGCCCCTTGGCCACAAATGGAAACAACATCCAACTAAGACAATTCCATCCACTCGGGGTGGCCTACTTAATTCAAGAGAACTGGTCTGCTGCCTCTCCCTAACATATTTCCTTAATTCAAGAGAACTGGTCTACTACCTCTCCCTAACATATTTCCTTCCATTCTACGTGTGACTTCTTGTGGGGACAAGGAATAGATAAATTTTATTAATTAAAGAAGCATAATAGATTGCCAAAGCTTATTAATATCTTGGTCAAAGATATATAAGGAGTATAGATGTATAATATATTAATAACATTTATCCACACTGCATACCAAATACTTGTTAATTCACAAGTCTGCTGCTTACCTGAATGTCGATATCTTATATCCAATCTCATCTGATCTTTCAATCTCCCCTATATATTTCAGCAAACTATAGATGTTGCGTTTCCATATATAACTACTAAATTCAGGCTAATAATATTAGATCAGATTCTGACCTTATTTGTCTTATTTCCTGATTATCAGATCAATTGCTTATTCCCCATTTTTATGCCTTCCCCAAATGACTCTTTGTCTCTCTTATTTATATCTTTATGAGGAATGGATCACAAACCTTCAACTGAACCGTTGCCCTTTAATAGCTTATAATTTAATTTTAATTTAATCCTTCTTAATTCCCAATCGCTAGTATGAAACTAGTGTCACTTTTTCGTTGAGTATTATTTCCATAGACTTATATGATATTGATGCTACTTCAAGTGATTTCCTTATTTGTTAATTTAGGCAGATATCATTGTCTAATTCTAGGGGAACAATCTCTAACAGTCTTTGTCTTTTGCAAAGTGCGATTCATATTGTAATTCCCAGCCATAAAGCTGCTGCATTCAAAGATTATAGAATGGGATTTACTGCCGCTGAGTCATCCAAACCATCCAAAAGCTACCATAATGCAACATTGCCTCCTTGAATGCATTGATTATGATGCAGATGGGAATTGGTTTGAAAACGGATCATTACATAGAAGCTGTCGTGGTGCAGCTGGCAGCACAGAATGATAGATAGTGTTTAAGATTAAGAACTAAGGATGATGTTCAAAGTTGATGATGAAATCACCCTACAATTCATAAAGCACGTCCTTGACAGAGAAGGATTGGAGTGTAAGGATTGGAGTGTTCTGGCTTTCTAGTGGGCTATGTCCCAGCATTATTGGAGTCAAATCTTTGTTTAAAGGTGGAAGATGAAATTACCTGCAAATGGATTGTAAATGTTTTGAGACTGGAATCTCTTCTAATTATTTATTATCCCTACCACAGTCTCTCCTATGTCACTCAACAATAGTCAATGGATTGTTGATGCCAGGGGTTTTAATCAATCTTGAAAAGAGAATGGAAAATGTGGAAAAATTTTGTCAAGATGTGGCATTGGTCATCAATAATTTGCTGGTAATTTTTTTATATTATAAATTGTATGTTGGTAGTGATTTCCCCACCCCTGTAATATTTCAATAAGGGGTTTTTAGATCTCACGTGAATTAAGTGTTGAAACCAAGTATCGAACTGGTAGATAGAGATAAAAGGACTTCAGCTGCCCCTTCATTTCTTCAAGTATCTCTTTCGATCACCTTTGACTGCATTTTCTATGAAATATCAGCTTCTAGGAACATCCTTTATGCAGCTTTTAGCCATTATAGTGTATGTGTTTCTTGCCTCTAAGGTGCAGACCCCTATATATAGATATATATATATATATAAAGGGGCCTGCATACATACATACATACATATATATATATAGTGTATGTGTTTAGCCATTATAGTGTGTGTGTTTCTTGCCTCTAAGGTGCAGACCCCTATATATAGACATATATATATATATAGGGGCCTGCATACATACATACATACATGCATACATACATACATACATGCATACATACATGCATACATATATATATATATCAAGGCAACAAACTAAGAAAAGGGAATAACAACAATACATGAGTTGATTATTATTAAACAAGCAAAATCGTTTCCATACCCAAATTACATTAATCAGGTTAGACTCTAGAGCATTCTCTTCACATTCAAATTAAGTTGACACAACTTTCAATTAACTTTGACTCAAACCTATTTGAGTGAAAGATATGCCTATTGCTTAATCACAAATAACAACATTGCACAAAAATACATTTCCCCCCCTTTTGAGCTGCATTTCCAAGACGGGGACATTTCCAGGACAAGGAAACAAGGATGTGATGTCTCCTACCGTCCCGCCACCGCCATCGATGCTCCGCCGGAGACCAAGAAACGTCTTTGCATCTCCCAAGGAAATGTGGAGACGTTGAGATGTCGCCAAGTCTCCTTGGGAGACATCTCGGCATCTCCACGTCTCCTTGGGAGACGCCTAGGCATTTCTCGGGGAGCAGGGAGACATCCAGATGTAATAAGGCATGAAAAAATTAATTTTTTTTAAAATAGTGTTTTTTTTGGGGGTTGGGGGGTAACCCTAATTTGATGTGGGCACCACCCCTTCCCCCAAAACAACACAAAACCACCATATTTTGTGATTTCACTCACACTTTCAAAGTCTGATTTTTTTCTCCAGCAAGCTAAAGAGGAGGAAAATCTTGGAGAAATTTGATTGAAGGAGTCAAAAGAGTGAGTGCAAGTGTGAGAGGAGTGAAAAGGAGCAAGAAGAAGAGGAGGAGGATTCTACAACATTTTGGATAGATTTTTCAAGCACAAGGTAGGGTTTTTCTTGTTTTTTATTTGTTTTATTTTCTGGTTTTCAATTCTTTGTTTGTTTAAACTTTTTTTCTTTTTTTCATCTCAAAATCAGATTTGATGTTGAATCTTGAGGGCAAAATGATGAATGAATCATTCATCATTTTGCCCTCAAGTTTCAACATCAAAATTTTATTTTTTTATTTTAAATAATATAAATTATAAATTGTAAATTTTGTTTTCAAAATTGAAATTTCAAATTTGTATTTCAATTTGTTAAACTAGGCTGAATTTATTTTTATTTTTATTTTGTAAAATGCAGTGTCACTATCACAATGAGCTCCCATGACATGAGTGAGGATGAGATGGAAATCCATTCTCATAGTGAAAATGATTCAGAATTTGAACCTAAGGATGAGGGGGGTGACCATGGGGCTGATCCTGGAGCCCAATCTAGTTCCATGGCGAGTGCAACAACTAGTACAAGTTGCCCTTCAGAGTTGTTGGCACCGTATGCTAGGGGTGCTTATGATCCTAAATCTCCTCTAAGACAGTTTGCTTCAAGAGTAGAAGGCACATCACGTACAGGTGGGGGAACAAGGAAGTGGAAGTGCAAAATTTGTGGGGTTGAATGTTTTGGTAGCATCACTAGAGTGAATGCACACTTCCTTTTTTGGACAGGAAAAGGTGTGGATCATTGTAAGTTTTTGAAGGAAACTAAAAATATAGAGTAAAAAATTGAGATGAACAAGCTTTGGGGCATTCCAGATGACAGAGATGTTTTAGTCCCTACTAAGGTAGCTCTTCAGCAGAGCCAACAAATGCAACATACTTCTCCTCATGCATCGCAGTCTTCGCACACGAGAGGAATGATGTTTAGACCTTCACCCACTTCCACTTCTAGTGCCATGCCCCAATCACGAGAGGCTAGGGGGACGGGGAAACGCAAGTTCCACACCTTGCAGAGTAACCCCATAGCTGATTTGTTTAATGTGAAGCTGAAGGATGAAATAGATGAGTCCATTGGCAAGTTCTTTGCCAATGGCATCCTATTTCATGTTGCACGGTCTCCTTATTATAAGAAGATGATGTCTATGGTGGCGAAGGGAGGACCATCATATGTGCCACCAAGTGAGACAAAATTGAGGACCTCGATCTTGGATAAGATTCTAAGATCAATATTTTGATGGAGAAGATGAAGGCATGTTGGGTGGTATATGGGTGCAGCATAGTTATGGATGGGTGGACGGATGTTAGCCATCGTCCACTCATCAACATCATGGTCACATGTGCAGAGGGCCCATACTTCCTTAGAGCAGTTGATTGTATAGGGCATCGCAAAGATGCTGATTTTCAATTTTAGGTCCTCGAGGAGGCTATTGAGGAGGTTGGGCCACAAAATGTGGTCCAAGTAGTGACAAATGCAGCCCATGTGTGGAGAGGAGTAGGGAAACTCATTGAGGCAGCCTATAGACATATTTGGTGGACCCCATGTTGTGTGCATGCCATAAACAATGCACTCAAGGGCATGGGGAAGATTGACTGGATTAGAGAAGTGGTCAGCAATGCAAGAGATGTGCAGATGTTTATCTGCAACCACCACACTTCACATGCACTCTTCAGGACCTTCGCAAAGAAGTTCTTGAAACCAGTTGAGTCCAGATATGCATCCTATTTCATTCTCTTGGAGAGAATGATTGAGTTGCAAGAGGCATTGCAACTCATGGTTATGACTAATGAGTGGAATAGGTGGGTCGAGGCCAAGACAGAGCAAAGGAGAAGGGTGAACGAGATAATGAAGAGTGATGTCTTTTGGACTGATGCGAAATACATTGTCTCCATCATTTCTCCAGTATTCCAAGTCACCAAATATGGGGATAGGGATGCACCTAACCTTGGAGAGGTGTATGAGTGCATCGACTCTATGCTTGACCAAATGAAGGTTGTTGTGCAAGTGAAGGACCCCCCTCTAGCATTCTACAATGAGCACATCCAACCAATCATTCAACGCAGATGGGACAACTTGAACACTCCTTTCCATATGGCTGTCTTTGCCTTGAATCCTAAGTGGTACAAGGCTAGACCAGGTAGAGTGACACCAATTCAGGATGATGAGGTGAAGGTGGGTTTCTTTATGTGCATAGAGAAGATGTATGATTCTAGAGATGCCAACATAATTCAGACTGAGTGGGAAAGATTTGCCACTCTTAGAGGCTATTCAGATGCGGCAAAGATGGATATGGAAACTATGGCATGGGAAGATCCACTTTTGTGGTGGAATTGTCATGGTCTGAAATCTTTGACCACCACTCTAGCTATTTGTCTGTTATCCCAAGTTTCCAATTCTTTAGCTGTTGAGAGGAACTAGTCTACATATAGCTTCATCCACTCTCTTAAGAGGAAGAGACTTACCTCTAAGAGAGCAGAGAAGCTTATGGTTGTACACATTGCTTTGCGTCTCATGGACCGCAAGACACTTGTGTACAAGGAGAGTCCAACGGCACAATGGGATGTAGAGCCAAAGGAGCCTTCACAAATTGATGAGGATAATCCTACCACTTCAAATGTAGGGCTGGTTGGTGTGAGCTTGAGGAGTCCAGCAATTCCAGTGATGAGGAGTTTGCAGATCATTGGAGGCCTCCCTTCGCTACATTTTGAGTTTTGACATTTTGGCATTTTGTCTTTTATAATGCTATTGCTATTAGTACCTGTATTTGCTACTCATTGTAATGATGAATCATGTACTCATCTTTATAGACTTTGTAACATCTCATATGTAATGTCTCTACTAGTTAGAGATCATTAACCTGCAAAATAGATTGTTAGAATACAACAAATATATATATATATATATATATATATATATATATATATATATATATATATATATATATATATATATATATATATATATATATATATATATATAAGTAATCTAAATTGCAATCTAACTTTAAAATACTTACTTAACATAATCACAAATTTTATCTAATAAAAAGGATACGATTGCCATACGAAAGTATGTCCTTAGACGGTCGTGAAGCTCGCCTTCTTGGAACCCATCTTGGTTCCAAGCCCTCCAGGAAGTCGAAGGTTAATTCGACTCCTGTGTTGAATGTAATTTCTTACATCCAAGCCCTCCAGGAAATCGAAGGTTAATTCGATTCCTGTCTTGGGTGTAAACTCTTACACCCAAGCCATCCAAGGAAGACCCTATGTCAATTCCTTGCCTTGGATGATGCATCCCATCATCCAAGTCCTCAGAGGGGACCGGCCAGATCCGTCTCTTCTTGGATGAACTTAGTCAACCAAGTCATATATATGCATATAGATATTCAGTATATACTGCCTACCAAGGATTATCATAATCCCTCTATTAGGCTAAGGGAATTTCTTCCCTATAACCTTCATCATATATATCACATTAATATTACATTTTATAATTCATTACTATTTTCCATTCCATAATTTACGTCTTCATTTACATATTCTTTAATCTTTCTAATGATCCTAAATATACATACATATTCTACATAGATTCCTATCTTTATTGCTACATTCATATAAGTAATCATTAGAGATATATGTATTCATAAAAATGCATTAATATGTGTGTGTGTGTGTGGCACACACGTCCACACACATATATACCTTAAGACTTCTTAACCCCTCTTACCTGTACGCAGATTGTAGCCTGCGGTTGGAGTTCACATTGTAGATGTCGCCTGCAGATTGGGAGGCATACCACAAAGAACACAAATGTTACTTCCTGTAACTTGATAACAATTCTGATCTGATCTTATCAATGGTGATGTCACTAGATGCTTTTGATTCCTTCCCTTTATATCTCTCAATTTGAGGGAGAGGTCACACCTCTTCATCATGTATGCCCTTTGGCAAGAGACATACCCTTTCACCATTAGCACCCTTTGAAAGAGTGTAACTCTTCATTATTTCTACCATTTGAAAGGGACACAACCTTTCATAATCAGATCTGCACTTATTATTTAAATCAAATCTGCACTTCTCATCACCAAATTATCCCCCCTCTCAAATGAGGTTTTGTTCTCCCTTTTATATATCATTGTTGAGGGAGTCACAACTTTTCCTTTCATGTCTTTTGACTTTTCATTAACTTAATTAATTTTTTATTAATCATATTTAATTATATCATTTTATATTTTAATTTTATTATTATCATTTATTATTAAATTCTATTTCAAAGTGGGGATATTATTATCATTTATTATTAAATTCTATTTCAAAGTGGGGATATTACTGTTATCATAGTTATCATAGTTAGCTCCTCATTATCATAAATGTGACCAATTGATGAGAGCTGGTCTTAATTCTGTTATCCTCATAAAATATGAAGTGATAGTCTCTTCTTTACTCATTTTAATATTAGAAAGTTGATTTTTAAGTGTGAGGATTCTGCTCGTGTTGTTAATCTCAAACATGTCTTTCAAGGCTTTGAACATGTCATATGCAAAATCTAACTTTGTAATGATAGGTAGTAGATGACTCTTTACTCCATCTACTAATAACTCCATTGCTTTAATATTGTTCTTTTCCCACTGACTCTGTTCGTCTTTTCCATCAAGTTTAGAAGCATTCTCTATTATTGTTTTTAACTCATTCTTCCTTAGTACCAACATCATTCGTAGTTTCCATGAATCATAGTTTGAGGTACCTTCAAGTCTGTCTTTGAATCTGATTCCATTCGTCATTTTAAAATACAGACTTTCAAGGAGATATCAATCTGATCTTAATCAGATCTTCCTTCAAGCGGTTAGGCTTTATAGAAGGAAACCTGGCTCTGATACCATGTTAAATTTATGGATCAGAATTAAAATTTATCTTGTTCTATGTATTATCTATCACTGAATTGTTGTATAAATCTGATTGTCTTCTTTTATGTTGCAGGAGAGGAGGAGCATTTATTAATTTCAAATGTCCATTCTCACACATTTCATTTGGTATATGTAGTGGGCTGGGTACGGTCAAGCGACGCCTTGACCGGCCATGTCTTTTGGACATGGCCGATCAAGACATCACTTGATCGTGCCCCCTCACGATAATAATGCAAGGCATATTACGTACCAACCGGTGCATATATTAAGACACCCGATAATTATCGGTGGTGTATAGTTATCTTACCACCCGATATAATTATCGGTGGAGCATGGTTTATATTAACACCCGATATAATTATCAGTGGCGCATGGTAATGTTGGCATTATCTTTTACACCCGATATACTCTGTGTGAACATAGACTAATCTAAACGATAGTTTAACCGCTAATCGTAAAGCATGATAAATGGTAACCATAGCTAATCTCCGATAGTAAGTTAAAATACAAATCATACTTAACTGAAGCAAGTAAGTCGAATCACCAAATGTCTAAGGCCAATAGGCCAATTAGAAATTTGGATTAGCTAGGTTTGTCAGATGATTCCGACCGTAGCTATAAATCATCAACAGTCCAAGAGACCTGAAAGGGGGTTGCATACATTACCCTAAAATCTTAAAGGCAAAATGAAAGTGGCAAGAAAGCATGCTATGTCTTATTGCTTCTGGGGTTCAATATAGATAAAGTAATGCTTGATGCAATGAAAGGAACTCATGATGTTGAAGTGACACTTTACTCGTGCCTCAAAACTGTTCCTAGTCAAGTGACACTTGACTCAATTCAAGGTGCTATTTTGTGCCAACTGACATTCGGCTTATGCATCGAAATAGATCAGCCATGGATCTCATTTGATCAAGTGACACATAAAAATTTATTGGCTCTGGTTGCAAAAAAACTGTAAATTGCACCCTGTGGCTCAAGGACATGTTGAGTTTCACAAATCAAAGTCAAGTCTAACAAGCTTAACTAATAAGCATAGGGTCTCCAACAAAACAGGATTAATAAATTTGTTTTCTGTGGGATGTATATGAGTATCCCTAGTGTTCATAAAGGCATGTGCTTTGTCCCCAAATTATCTATTAAAAATCAAAATCAAATTGAGGTCTGATTTTTCAGTAGTCATTGTAGTTTTGAGTCTTCAATGCTTTTCATCAGGTCTTGTTACTAATAAATAAATAAAAATTAAATATTAAAATAACTTAATTACTAAAACATTTTAAAAATGCAACTCATTCCATGGCAGTCAGACAGAGAAAATAGCACCTGGTATCCATAGAATGAGATATATAATACACTTGCACTAACAAAGAACGATTAAATATTCACAGGTCCAAGCTCCTAATAGTAATTATCCATTGATCTTTCACGAACATAATCTCAAACTCAGGTCATGACTTTGAAGTTTGGGAGCCTACGATTTAAATGTGACCCGTTCCAAAATATATAATTCCTCGCAACTTCAGTCATCTATAAGTATTGTGATGTTCTGTTATGTCAAATATTAAATATCCCTATACATTCATTTCCTAGAGCAATAACTTTTAATATCATTTAATAAAGAAAAGCCAAAAATATTAAAAGAAGTCCATATCAAACTACAAAGGGAAGACAAAAATATTTTTATGAATTTATAATAAAGAAGAAGTCAAAAAGAACATGATTCCTAATTATACTCAAAAGAGAGTAGACCTTCAAGTGCTTCAGTTTTTCAACTAGACCAAGATATGTCCCTGGATGATTAACATTGCTTGATCCATGTTTGGTAAAACCACGAACATGCATTTCATAAATAAAGAGATCTTTTTGTGGAAGTTTCAGAGGCAAGTCCCCTTGCCAATCAAACTGCAATCACAACAAAATCACAAGAATTAACCATATTTCTTGCAAAAAACAAATTAAAATGCATGTTTGTTAAAAATTGGTTTATCTTTAAACTAGGATTTCAATTATCCATTGTTGAAGTGGCCTAATTAGACCAGTTTAGATTATTATAATTGCATATTGACTTCTACATCACCGAACTTACTTGATTTTGATTTATATCTTGGATGTGGCCCTGAACATATAATCCCTTTTTAATCATCCAAAAAAGTGGATAATTTACCTCAGATTTATCACACTTGATATGGGAACTTGCAATACGCACATTTTATTACAAAAATGAAATATCTTAAAGAAAATTTTCATACCTCATCATCAGGAACAGGTACCATGCCAGCCATTTGAGGCCAAAAATTTCCTCCAGGACCTAAAACCCCATACTCTTCTCTGCTTATCACTGCCTACATAATTTAATACCAAGAACATATTAATTTCAAACCCTGCTTCAAAAAAGCACAATATTGTTGTAGTCTATTTATTGACTAAAGGTGTCTTCCTAATCAGATATTTCTAATTATAATATCCTCCCAAAAAGAATTTATATAAGGCACCCAATTCAGTTCATTACAAGAAATTTACCTACAAGCTCAACAGTATAGAAAAATAAAATCCAAGTTTCGGGCACTTACAAATGGAACAAAATAATAGAAGCCTGACATTAGTTTTACTTTTAGAAGATAAGTAATTTCCATTGTAAAGCACAATCGTCCAAATAATTGACAATGACAAACTCTTATGGAGTATTCGGAATTTAAAACAACAATATAATGAAATATTATACATTTTTGTGCATATTAATTGAAATAAACAAGATTCTCAAGACAAATGGCACTAATATTGTCAATAAAAGAAAGCCTTTTCAGAGATTACAAACTAGAAATCTGTCATCAACCTACCTTAGCATAAGGGTCCAACAATATGCATGAAGCATCATAGCGATGACCTTCCTCAGGACAATACTCTCCATCAACTTGATAACCATACAACATACCATCAAACTTTCCAGCAAGGAATGTGTGCCATACATCTCCTGTTTTGTTAAGTAAGGGATCAAGAGGAATTTGCTTGGTTACCTTACCCTGCCATAAAAGTGCAACATAAAAAGTTTAGCAAAATCTTCAGAAACAGCAATTTATGAGTAAATTTATTTTTAAAAGTAATAAAACTAGCCTGCTATGGTCTAAAAAGAGCAAAGGAGTGACTAATGTAATTTATAATTAATAAACGACATAAGTCATAATGAAAACTGAAGAATTTTATATTAAATTGATAGTTAGCCTACTCGCCAAAGCAAACTTTCAACCAGTTTTCAACAGAAACTCAGCAAGTTTGTGTTTAAAACTTGTTGTGCACAGCAAAGAAGGCCCACACCACTGAAAAAGACCAATTTTACATCAAAAATGCCTCTACTTTTTGCTCTCCAAGGCAAGAAAACCTTCTCCAGCAGAAAACACAATATTTGCAACAATTTTTCATCAAGAGAAGATCGAAAGAGATTTTTTGCTGAATTTTGAAGGCAAATTGGAAGCACAGATAGTGTTGATGTGTTTTTTATGCACTGCATACACAGAATAAAATACCAAGGTATCTTATCCTCTCTTGAACAAAATCTCCTCAAATGCTGAACTAAGTAATCATACGAGGTGACTCCAAGGTTTCTACTGTCAGGTCCTAACGTGTGGATAACTCAATGGGTTGATGTGTTATCGCTGGAATCACAAGGGGACTTATATTTTGAACTTGAATGCGGTTGGAATGTGGAAATTTACTTGACTTAAACAACAAAAGACAAAAGAGATTGAGAGTTAAGAAAGCTAATCTAATCCTAAGAATGTAAGAGACCATGAATGACTTAGTGAAACTCAACCATGCTTTGTTTCGCCATGCAAGGAACAACTAGGCGAAGCTGGTGCAATCTTCTAAGGAGAGCTAATGATGTTCAAATTACTACCAACAACACAGACACCATCAATGTAATGCATATCAATGAGTGAGTAGCAATCGAAGTTAAGTTCATGTAAAGAGTTCAATTGACCATGCAAAGTATTTAGCAATCAGTAGAATAGTAGTATGAACATGCGAATTTCACCATTAATCATCCACAATAACTTTCACCCATCTAATCAACATCAAAACAAATGAGAAGTAGAGACCATGCAAAATGTTGAATCAACACATGAAATTCACCATATCTTCAATGAAAATAATATGTTTCTTGCAACAAAGTCTTAGCAACAATCTCCTACTCTACTCTATTTCTAAATGCCTTTTGCTATCTTCTCACTAACTATTAACCTTAACAAATGAGGGGAGCAAGCCTTTTATAGAGAGCTCATTACAAATGAATGGCCTGGATCATATCCAAATCAATGGCCACAATCGAAAGATAGAAACCCTAAATAGGGTTTGTTACACCCATTACATAAACATTTAATGCTTGACCAATGATAAAATTACATTGAATTGGACATATGTCCTTTGAATGTTGACCAATGAATGATGAGGTTAGGTATATTACACAAGTAATTGGTAAAAGAATTGATGTATTAACAATGAGCAAGAACGCTCAATAAATAAATTACAAGGATTTACAAAATAGAAAGTTTCTAAGAAACTAAAAATACAATATATTGTTAGGTATATTACACAAGTAATTGGTAAAAGAATTGATGTATTAACAATGAGCAAGAACGCTCAATAAATAAATTACAAGGATTTACAAAATAGAAAGTTTCTAAGAAACTAAAAATACAATATATTACATGATTGAGCATTAATAATTAACTTAGGAAAATATAATATTAATACCCTCCCTTAATGCTCAATCTATCAACGAGACCAAGCAGCCCCCTGAATTTGACAAACTTATCTGGACTGAGTGACTTGGTGAGAATATCCGTTTTCTGCTCCGTTGTTGGAACATACAGCCAAGGTTGAAAAACTCAGCCTCGACAATGACTCGGCAAGCCCAAATTTTTTTTAAAACTCAGGACTCGCCAAAACTCGAGGAAAAACTCGGCAATACTTGGCAACTTTATCGAACATTTGAAAATATTCCTTTTTTTAAATATTATTCAAAAACACACATTTACACCAATTTTGTATAACAAATATTGATTTCCACGATATATAAATCAAAGTTTGAGTTAAAATACATAGCATAAACCAAAAAACAAGTGCAACATACAAATAAGAGTTCAATACATATCAATGTATCATAGTGACATAGAGTCATAGAGTCATAATAGACCACAAAACAACCTCTGAAATTTTGATTACATATCAAGTTCAAGTTTTGGTATCAATGAAAATGAGAAATCATAAATTGTGCCTACGACTAAAGCTCAAAAAAGATTGTTGTTGCTGGGGGGTGGTGCTAAAGTAGTGGCAACATCCTCAACAGGTGCCTCGATAGGTGCCTCTGTTGCATGATCAACCTCGTGCTCCTCCTCCTCACGTGCTGCTACTTCCACATCCCATTCCTCTCCTTCCCTCTCCAACTCACTTAGCTGCTCATCAGTAAGGAATGGATCCAAATCATTATCAACATCATCAAGAGCAGCAACCCATTCTGTTGTGTTGTTCATCAAAACTGATTAACCCAAGTACACCTGCAATTGATCTATGAAGTAGCCAATTCAATCTATGAAGAACCTTAGGGCTTGGACAACATGACAAGGATATGAATCCTTCTACTCTTCAAGCTCTGCAAAACCTAGGCGGGTATACCTTTGATGCTTAAAATTAAACCTATTACACACCTATGACAGCATCAACAATAAGCAGATAGATCATTCCACAAACTCACCCAATTTAGAAACACACTACAGATTGGCTAAATCTGTATAAACCATAGATGAAATAGAGCTTGGAATGAAAAGAACACAAACCCCTAAACATAAAGGGAAATAGATTTTTCTTTAAATGTGTAAATCTGAAACTATCCCCAAATCTGCAAGACCAGTGCCTTGTTCATTGAGCAACAGAGTCACACACAGAACTGCAAAAAGGCAAATCATAGCTGCAAATTTGTTTTCCTTACAAGATATTCCTGTATCAATACCTTATATCAATGCATTACTTGATCCATTCACAAAATTATCAGATCTGGGACACATTCCATTGTTTATGACTGATTATAGAATTTGAACTCTTCACTGAAGAATGCGTACAAACAATCATACAATCTCCTTGAGATGACAAATTATAGCCTCCTTGAGGATTCAATTCATACCAATGAAATACATGCCTAGAGACAATATTGTGGGAAATTTACTCATGCCTGACACAAATAAGACCTGCAACTAGAAAAACAATTTGTCATCCTGCAATGTAATCTCTATACCCTGAAGCAAACCAAAGATCTTTACAAACTTGGGTCAAGAAATTCAGAACTGGAAGCCATGAAATCTGGAGCACTTCCTCCAAAATTCTGGAACCCTTACAATTGAGAAGAAATGGGAATAAGAAGAGGAGGGAAAAAGATCAGATCTGCATAACACACTGCCAAGTGTCCCCTTTCTCCAACTGAATATTTTCCTTTCTCCTTCCCATGGAAACTGCTCTTGAAATATCCAACATTTGTTGAAACTAATTCCATAACTGCATTCCTCATTCCGAGAGCTTTCCGGTGATATATAATACTTGCTATTTCAGGCAAAAATAACCTCTCAGGCGAATTAAACTTGGATATGCACCTGTCATTTAAATTTTTTGAATTTTTCCCTATAGTTGAAACTATATATTTAAATTTGATTTTTCACCTATTTTAACTCCTGACGCCCTACCACGTGGCGGCTTATGATTCGCTGATGGGGTCCACTGGGCGCTACCTGGGATGACACGTCACCTTTCGCCACTTGTCGACCTCATCACCGCCACTGGACTGCTTGTTTGTCAGCACCTGTCCGCCATATCAGCGACACGTCAGCAGTACCTACGAGCTGGACCTCCACTTGGACCTACCACGTCACCTTTCGCCATTTCGCGAAGGGTAATGGGCGTGCATCTTCGTCTCACGAAATCACGCCGGCCGTCGATCTTCATGGAACTTGCTCTTTCGCACATGCTTTTCGCCATTTCGCGAAGCTTAACTTTCGAACATCTTCCCTTCGCGAATCAACATGCACCGTCGGATCTCCTGCAACCTGCTCACCAGTTAAGTTACTTTCTCTACAAAACTCACCTCGAGAACCGTGCCTATGTGGGGTCCACCTGGTCACCACTTGGCCTCCTTGGTCGCCTCGAGAAGCGCGCTCGCGCGCGTGGGGTCCGCCTGGGGCCCAACCGGCACCTTGTGTCAAAAGCCCAAAGCTTTGACACTATGAATGAGTGTGTTGTTTCTTTTAAATACCAAAAAAACTCATCGCCCAGCCAATGTGGGATATATGGTTTTGCCTGGGACTGCACTTTCTGAAGCTTTCGTGAGAGTTTTAATGACATTTTTGCATTTGTTTAAATTCAAAATTACCTTCACCACCATGTGTTGCGCACTGAGAAGGCATTGGCTACTGATTGCATTTTGTTTGAAATGTTTTCTTTAAAACCCCCTTCCAAAGCTACAGCCTGCACAGAAGGAGTAGCTACATTCTGCACTTCCAATTTGCCTAAACTTCTGAATGGCCTCCAGACTCCACCTCACACGCAAGGGAAATTGGCTTCAGAACTGCCAATTGCATCTAGATTTAAACCTCCCCACTCTCCCACTCTCCACGCAAGGAGGATTACTGGCAAAGTCACGTGGAGCTGGGCTTTATGCTTGCCAATGAAATTATGCAAAAGTTTTAAACGCCCTCCAATAGCATTTTGCGGAAGGGGTGATTGGTACTAGCTTTGAACCTACATTTTGCATTAATTTGAAAGTTCACAAAGCCTTTTCAACATACACCACGCTGGAGGAGGTTAATTGTTAGCAATGCACTTGTTTTGAAGTTTAATGGGCTGCTCACTATGCCAGGCAAGGATGAGTTTTGCACTTCTGCCACATTGGATTTTGGTTGAAAACCATTGGCATTCGCTTTAAAGTTTCAACACCCTTTCATTTGCCACTTCCTGTATTTGCTTGGAGTTTATAAATAAAAACCAACACAACAGGGAATACTAGCAGGGGTTGTGAATTTATGCTTTGCATCTGTCATTTAGCATTGCTGAAATTTCTGAGGATGCCCCTTGCACTTGCTTGAAAGTTCTCAATGCACTCCCCAGCAGAATTTGGTTTCAAACATACCAATTGCATTTCTTTTTAAAAATTTCTGAGTTTGCCTGGAAGTTTCCTTTGGCTTTCACCAAACACTATTAATTGCATTGGTTTGAATTTGAATCTGCCTCTCCTCCATTAAGCACCACGCTTTACTCTTGCTAGTGCATTTTATTAAAATGCCTGAAGCTTTTCCAGCCATAACGTGGCAGGAAGGAAGATGCTGGCAATGTCGTAAAACTTGGTTTTACACTTGACAATTACATTTGGCTAGAGTTTCAAAAACCCTTCCAAAAACTACAGCAAGGAGGAGATTTGGGTAAAGTCGATTTGCATTATGGCTGCCAATTGCATTTTGAAAGTTTTAAAACCCTCTTTCCAAAAACTCCACTTGCCAGGCGCATTTTTTTAATGTCTCTTCTCAAGAAAGGAATAACACAACTATTCACTTCACAAACCATTCATCATCATATCTTTATAACTTTTCATTGTCCCATTGGTGAATTGCAGTCGAGCCAGTATGGATACGCATATATTGCCAAGAAAAAAGGAACATTTCGCTATTAAAATTAATGCACGGGCATGAGCCAGGTCGGGCCCTAAAGCGGGTCCGACTAAAAAAAAATTCGTTTCCATGCAACTGACCTTCGAAATGCCTCACGAACCTTAAACATACCTCTGGAAACGATCGGCACCATTTCGGATCATCAAACTGAGTTTTGCAACTTTCAAGCGCTTGCGCCACATTTTTGCATTTAATCGCGAAGACGTAATTTTCAAACTGGTCAAAACACCTTTCCGAACCTCGCCATCTGGCAGGCGTGTACTCTAATATACAAACATGAACTCTACCAAACGATTTTTCAAGACGAATCCCGAGTGAAGAGATATTAATGGTCAAAGATGACCAACTGGCTTTGTCGGCACTGCGGACCTGATGAAGTCAATGCACAGGCAACTCATGATGCCTTTCTTAAAAATATCAAACGATCTTCGTAGACCCTCAAATCTGAGGCATAGGTAGCTTGAAGTACATATCAAATCTCAGAATGCTTAGTTCGACCAAAAGGCTGGCTGGGTGCAAATGGTGCGCTCATGAAAATAGCAACTTTAACTGATATAGCAATGAAAGTACAAAACATTGAAAAAGATGGCTCAACAAACCCTTTTGAAAACCGATCAAACGGATTGGCAGGAGCTTGAAACTGGAAACATAGCTTGTCATTTGTATCGACAATAGCCCAGAACAAACATTCTGACATGACACTCACTGAGGCAACTTTTACACTTATGCAAATCAGGGCTCCGACTAGGTGCTGAAACGGGGACTTGTCAAACCATACAAATTGCAAACAGATTGAGCTTGGCAAACTGAGCAAATGGATTCATAAAGACTTGTAATTTTGCACGGAGGCACACTTTTATGCATAGAATTCAATCCACTTTGAATTTCATCATGACGATCACCAGGGCAAAAGATATAAGCACTCAAAGTAGGCTACTTGGTAAAATCTGCATTTGCACCTAAAATGCACTTTCAGCTCACCCCTTGAAATGGGTACCTGATAAACTGATCCAAACTGAAATCTGAAAGTTGTAGAACACTTCATTAGCCAAATGAAAGGTGTTGGACACATTTCCCAAGCCTTACCCTTTGGACATCAACTGGTTTCATTTTACCCTCTCTCTAACTAGGCCACCTGAATGAGATTAGGTGCCCTTCTGAAAATGTGAATAACAAAATTTTTGAAATGGGCCTCTCAAATTACTCAAATTTAATGAGTCCCAACATGCTCAATATGGATCAATGTCATCCAAGTCAAGTGTTTCATGTGAATCTTGCCCTAGCACCTTCTTCTCATGCAATCGAATGTTGTATCGCACATAGACAAGATCATTCAAGCGTTGTTGAGTCAACCTATTGCGCTTTTTAGTGTGGATGGCCTCAAAAACACTCCAGTTGCGCTCACAACCAGAAGCACTCCAAGGCTGTGATAACATGCGGATGGCAAGCTTTTGAAGATTAGGCATTGTGGCACCATATCTTTCCACCACAAATCTGCAAGGATAAAAAATGTCATTTGTAACTTGTAAAGATTTTAATAATCTTAAAGAGAGAAATAAATGGTAAAATAAAATTAAACATATGTTTTTTTTTACCTGGTCGTAAGGTGTCTCTCCTACGTTTGCAATCAAGTGAAGAAAACAATGGCCCTATGGCCTTCTTATAGCTCTGCAACTCATCAAGTATCAGATCTCGAAGGTTCTCATCATCAACTAATCTTTGAATGCATATGTCAAGGCCAATTCTAACCTCTGCATCTACTCTCAAACTCGAGGATTAAAAAACTTGGGATTCAAGAAGTAGGCAACAGCATGAATATGTTGGTGGAGTTGATGGTTCCACCTCAGATCAATTATGTGCCATATGAGTTCATACTTGGTCTTGTTTGACGCATACAAGTGTTGAATCGCCTCTTTGGCCTTATCCATGGCCTCATATAGATACCCCATAGAGTTATGATCCCCATCTACCATTTGTAGCACCCTCACCAACGGTTCCGACACCTAGATATAAAAAATTTAACAAAATCAGCAGATTGTAATATTAGAAAATTAAATAATAAATCATCAATTAAAGTTTCAAAACTTACATTGATGATCTCCTCCACCATCTTGGCAAAATTAAAATCAAAAATGGCAACCACAACCTTCTTTGCTTCAAGCTTTGTAGCATAAGGACTCCCCATCCATCTTTCACTCACGAACATCCGCTTCAAGTTGGGCAATGTAGCAAGTATGCTCTGCAAGGTGAAAAAATTGGTAGCAAAGCGTGTGACCCCCGATCGCACAAGATCCTTACCATCAATGTGCTCTCTCATAAGATTCAGGACCAATGTGTGATTGTAGATGTATTTGGTGATATTCCTTCCATCTTCAACCACTTTCTTTAACCCAGCTTAGTTTCCCTATGTCCTCAAGGAGTAAATCAAGACAATGGGCAGCACAAGGGCTCCAAAATAATGTCGGATGTCTAGCCATTAGAAGTTTGTCGGCTGCCACATATGCGTGAGTGTTTTGGACCTCATCCTGCAATAACAGTCCACTAATCTCATAACAACTTGGGGACTTGAACCCCTTACTTGCCACAGTCAATTCGGTGACCAATTGTTCCCAAGATGGACTAGAAACAACATTGAACGAAATATCATTGTAGATCCAAAATCTAGCACACGCCACCTTTGCTTGTTGGTGAGCCTCTTTATTCCATGCAGTGCCTAGCGATCCAGGTTGTGCACCAGGAGTGTTACGTGGAACAAAGTAGTTTTCCACATGGCTGCCCACACTTCCCATTCCTCGTATCCGTGGCCCAAGGGAAGAACTAGATGCCCCCACATCTGTATGTGACCCTATAGAACTCAAATTTGCCCTTGGGGCTGGCCATTGCCTCTGTTGTTCTCTTTTTTGTTGCCTTCCTTTGATCATATGCTTCAAGCGTTGCTATTGCATCCCTCGTAGCCTCTTCAGGACATCCCTTACATTTTCTGGTATCTCGACATTCAATCTGTGCAAGGTGATATTTGAACCTATTAATGCCACCTTTTATAATCTTGGTGCAATGGTTACAAAGGACGTCTCCTCTTTTTGGACCTGGTGCCCCATGTTTCCAACAAAGGTCTCTCTTTCTGCCACCACCTTTACCAGTAGAACTAGAAGCCATTTTCTTTCAAAAAACTGGAAGAGAACCTAGCAAAAGAGAGAGACGACATTTAGAATTTTAGAGAACAATATCACTGTTTGTAACTTATTACATTTCTAATCCTACCTATATCACAGTAACATTGTAAAACAATTAATAACTTATTATTTTGAATAACAGTATTAAAAAGTAAAACTTATAGTCACAATTCTGTTATATAGTCACAAATTCGCAATACTGTTAAAAATTTAATAAATTAAATTATTAATAGTAAATACAGTGTTAATAAATTAATAGTATAGTGTTAAATAAATTAATAATAAATTAAATTTTAATAATACAGTCACTGTTAAAAACTTGTAAAAAAATTAATAGAGTACTAAATTGTTAATAAATTGATAATATCATAATACTGTTAAAAAAATTTAAAAATAGTTTTAGAAAAAAAAACTTATAATAGAATCATTGAATACTATTAAAAACTTGTAAAAAAATTAAGTGTTAATAAATTATTAATACTGTAAAAAAATAAAAAATAGTGTTAAAGAAAAAAAAAAACTTAGAAGAATTGATCAAAAAAAGAACCTGGAATTTGAAACCCTTGAACCCTAGTCGCGCACAGATCGGATTTGCCAAAAATCGTGCCTTAATGGCGTCACGCGGGTCAGATAGGTTGCAAACTGCCCTAGTCGCGCCGCACGCCTGCCATCATGCATTTTTTTGGGCTCCCGTTGCTTGGAAAACAAAAGAAATGTCAAATTATTTAGGTTTTTTTTTACTTAAAACCTTTTTAATTGTTTTTCGCGCCGATTTTTTAAGTGAATTTTTCCGATTTTTAGAGATTTTAACTGGTAAAAATCGCAGCGCGTTTTAGTAAAAATCGGTGCCGAGTTTAATGGTGAGTCACTCGTGCCGAATTAGGGCTCACAAGTAATCGCGATTTTTTCAAAAGCGTGCAGAGTTTTTCAAGCTTGCATACAGCAACTGAACTGAGTCGTCTTCAACAAGCTTTCTGATGAAGTGACAAAGAGTTTCCACATACTTGGTTCTTTCATGGAAGACAGGATTCTTGGCAAGTTTGAGCACTCCCTGATTATCACTGAACAAGGGAGTCAGACCTTCTTGAGATATTTGCATATCGGCAAGCATCCGTCGAACATGCTGCCTTAACTGCTCCTCGATACTCTGCTTTTGTCGAGGAGAGAGCCATTGCCTGCTACTTTTTACTAGCCCATGTGACTGCACCGGATCCCAAACTGAACACATATGCAGAGGTTGATTTCCTGTCATCAACCGAACCTGCCCAATCAAAATCTGTGAACCCACTGAGTCTAGGATCATGACTCCTAGTGTAAAGAAGTCCATAATCAGAGGTGCCCTTCACATAATGCAGCACACGCTTTGCTGCTACCCAATGATCAGCCTTGGGGGCTGTCATGAAGCGTGAAATGTAGCTCACTGCAAAACTGAGATCAGGTCTAGTAACAGTAAGATAGATGAGACTACCCACTAGTTTCCTGAATTGTGTTTCATCTACAGGAGGAGAATCAGACTTGGCTGACAACTTTAGTCTTGTCTCCATAGGTGTGGAAGCAAGTTTGCAATCCTGCATTCGAAACTTGTCAAGCAAGTTCCTGGCATACTTAGACTGAGAAATAAAAATGCTACTATCGGTCTGTCAAACCTCAACACCCAAACAATAATGGAGAAGCCCCAAATCTGTCATATCAAAATCCTTGCACAGGTCCTGTTTGATTTCTGCAATCAAATGTGTTGACCTGCCAGTAATGACCAAGTCATCCACATAAACAACAAGAAAAAGAATATCATCACCAGAGTGTTTGATATACAGATTCTGTCAAAAGGACAACACTAAAAGCCATGAGCAACCAAGTACTGATCAATCTTGATGTACCACACTCGAGGAGCCTATTTGAGTCCATAGAGTACTTTAACGAGACCACATACTTGATGTTCTTTGCCAGCAACCTTGAAACCAGGAGGTTGCGTCATCTAGACTTCTTCCTGCAACTCACCGTTGAGGAAGGCACTCTTAACATCTATCTGATGGACTTTCCATCCAAACTGAGCTACAATAGAGAGAAGAAGACGAATGGTACTCATCTTGGCAGTAGGAGCAAAAGTCTCCTCATAATCAATGCCCTCCTCCTGTGTGAATCCTCGAGCAACTAATTTGGCCTTGTATTTATCTAAAGTACCATCTGCATGATACTTGACCTGGTACACCCATTTGCAGCTAATGGACTTCTTCCCTAGAGTAAGATCAGAGGGAACCCAGGTGTTGTTCTTCAGAAGGCTCCAATATTATGCATCCATTGCCTGTTCCCACTCTGGAATCCCTTTGGCCTCTGTATAGGTCTAAGGCTCATAAATACCATGAATGTTGGCCATGAGAGCAAAGCTAACTGTATTTTGCTGCTTGCCCTTATTTCTGGAAGATCTACCCACAATGAGCTCATCAGGACAAAGATCACTGATGATCTTAGCCCACCACTTAGGCCGGAGAGTATAAGTGCCAACATCAGATGAAGGAGGAATAACTGGAACTGGAGGTGGAAGAGGATCTGGAACAAGTGAAAGATTAGCATCATCTAGAGGAAATTCAAGTAGTGCATCATCAAATACAGAATCTGTATCATCCCTCCCATCAGGTGATCCAAATGGAAGACGAACACCTAAATCAGAAGCCTTCAAAGGCTGATCCTCAAAATTCTGCTCAGACGAGGAAAGTTGAAATTGTCCTGGATCTTCATCAAAAACAACATCACGACTGAAGATGAGACGATCAGTGTCTACATCAATCAGCCAGTAGGCCTTATGGTTGTCACTGTATCCTGTAAACATAAGCTTCTGACTCTTGGAATCCAACTTAGAGCGCTTGGTATCTGGAATCCAAACATATGCAAGAGGGCCAAAAACTTTCAAATGGTTGATCCTGGGTTTGCGACCAATCCATGCTTCCTCAGGAGTCTTTCCCTTAACAGCATGAGTGGGAGACCTATTAAGGAGATAGACTGCAGTAAACATTGCTTCTGCCCAATACTTTTTAGGAACATTTATGTGTTCCAACATAGACCTAGCCATTTTTGTAATGGTGCGATTGCGACGTTCTACAACGCCGTTTTGTTGAGGGGTGTATGGTGTGGTTAACTGACGTTTTATACCATGTGTATCACAGAAAGTGGAGAAAGCAGTCGAACAAAACTCCTCCCCATTATCAGACCTAAGAGTAATAATAGAACAACTAGACTCTTTTTCTACTAAGGCCTTAAATTCCTAAAATACAGGAAACACATCTGATTTTTGTCTAAGAAACTACACCCACATTTTACGACTGAAATCATCAACAAAAAGCAAGAAATACCTGCACCCAGTAACATCAGTAGTATTGATTGGACCACATACATCAGCGTGGACCAATTGTAGTACCATAGAGGCTCGCCATGAGTCACCATCCTTGAACGGTGTCATGTGCTCCTTCCCAGCCTGACAAGCTTCACAAACTCGTTGATTCTAAGTTTGAATTTCAGGTAGGCCATGTACTAAATCTTCTCGAACAAGCTGAGCAAGGTAATGAATATTCAGGTGACCATATCACTGATGCCATAGACGGGTGATAGAGGAGGATTTTGCTGCGAAGGCATGCTCAAGAGAATCACATCTATCCACAAGTCTGTAAAGACCATGATCCTCAATACCAACAACAGTAGTGCGTGTCGCACGATCAACAATTGAACACTTATGTGCATTGAAGATGGCATCAAGCTGAGGAGAATGCTGCATAATCTAACTCACAGAGAGAAGGTTCAATTCCATGCCAGGAACGTAGTACACATTGAGGAATATGAGATTCCTCCCACCAGACCGTATCTGAACGTTGCCCTTGCCGACAACGGTATACTCTTCACCTCCTCCAAAAATAACTAAATCAGTATAGGGAGAGAATTATGTAAACCAATCACGGCTGTGAGTGAAATGTCGAGAAGCACCAGAATCAATATACCAAGCAGAAGACTTCACATGGTCTGTAGGTCTTTTAGCCATAAAGGCATAAACGGCTGACTCTTTAAGCTCTGCGTGCTTAGCGACATTGTCTTTTGGCTGAGACCCCCCCTACTTTCATTGTTTGGAAGCTAGGCGATTTTGACAATCCTTAATCATATGACCATATTTGTGACAATAGTTGCATTGAACCTTCTTCTTCGAACCATCCTGAGACTAAATAGAGCCCTTCTGCTGAGATAACTGGGAGGACTGAGATTTGCCTTTATCCTTGTGAAAGGATTTGGCTGCAAATGCTTGCTCAGAGGAGGATGAAGTGGCACCGCTACCAAACAATTGTTTCCAACGATCCTGTTGCAGAAGTTTGGTGCACAACTCTGGAAATTTCAAATCAACATTCATAGACGTAATGTTGAGAGTCTCTATGAAGTGCTCATAGGGTTTTGGTAAACTCTTCAAGGTTATGACTACCATATCCTCTTCCTCCATTTTCCAACCAATAGCTTCGAGTTGATCTCGAATGTCCTTAATCTTCATGATATGCTCTTGTAAGGACATGCGTTCATCCATCATGATGGAGAACAACTGGTTCTTCAAAAAGAACGCTCAACTTTTGTCGGATGTCTCATGCAACTCCTTCAGATGCTTCCAAATTTCAGAGGCTGACTTGCCAGAAGGAATCTGAGGTACCTGGTCATCTGTGACAGAGAGCTTATGAAGCATGACAGCTTCCTGATTGCGATCATCAAATTTGTCCTGATCTAATCCGGCTGCGATAGGACGAGATTCTTTGTCCAAAACCAGATCATCAAGGTGGCAATATTCGAAGATTGTCAGCATGCGTTGCTTCCAGGTATTATAATTCTTGCCATTAAATCGTTGACTGCCTTCCAACATCAAGTTGGTCAATGATGCCATCTTGCACGTTTCCCAATGCACGAAAAATGAGAAAATTTGAAAGGATGCGAATCTGAAACAAAGGCAGAATCAAGTGGAGACATCAAAAAAACAAAGTACTGCAAGCACAGATTTCGAGAAAAAATTTCGCTGACCCAGAAAAAATCTAACAACAACCCAAATTAGCTTTCAAAAAACCCACAAGGAATCTGAAATCAAAATGCAAATCTGATGACTCAAAAATTGAGGCACGGAAAACAATGCACCCAAAAAAATCGAACTACGACCCAGTTGAGGGTTCAAAAAACTTAACACAAATTTGAGGTCAAAATCTGAATCCAACAAAAAAATGATAGGATTTCGAAGAAACCCTAGGTCGCCAAAAAAAATTCCAGGTTTGATGAAGAAAAAACGGAGGGTTGAGAAATTGTTAGAACATAATGTTATTAGGGGTCACATCCTAATAACATTTATATATAATGTTCTAATATAAGGTTATAAAACCTTATATATTATATGCTTTATAAGCATATCCCATTTGAAATAATTATAATTTAATAAATATTAGAGTATTAATTATTTATGAATGGGGGTTATTGAAAAGGTGTGACTAGTGAAGCCACCCTTTCTCCTATATTTAAGGAGGTTCTCTCTCATTTGAGAGTTGTGTGAATTTGGAGCTTTATGGTGAGTTACATCACTATGCACAAGAGGTATTATTGGCCATGTGGAAGTATTGGAGGAATGTCCCCAGGTTCAAGTCTATTTTATGATAGAATATATTTGTAAGTGTTTTAATAAAATAATGCTTTATGGGGTTTTTTATCCGAAAGGGTTTTCCCCATGTATATCTTGTGTAATGTGTACATTTATGCATGTATGATTCTCATTTCATTTATTTTATGAGCTTGTTTCTAATGATTAGTATCCTAAGATCCTAATTTCTAACATGGTATAAGAGCAGGATAGGCTAGTACTAATCATTTTTACAGGTTATACTAGAAGATATATAAAACTTGAAGGAAAACGTATTTATGCTAAATCAACACACGTGCAAGGCCAATTGTGCTATGTATTTAGTATGCCTTCTCCATTCATTTAAATTCAATCTATCAAGGCCAAGTAAGGAAATTCTAACTATTCTTTTTTATAAGTGATATTTTCAAATTTTTTAATGTTCACATAGCATAAGATTGTGAAGTATAACATATATATTTTAATAACATCAAATTTCATAATCTTATTAACTCAAAATTATTCCCTTATAAGAGAAGTACATAGTTACAAAACCTTTTTTTTAGTGTCAATTGTATAAAAAGTTGTGCTTTAGTTACTAGATCAAGTACTTTAGACAGTTGGATGTTGTTTCTCTTTAGAGCAATATGTGAGATTATAAATTATCAAAAAAATAGCTTGATATAATGCTTAGAAACCTGAGGTTTTCATTTGTTTAACCTTAAAATTGAATTCATGAAGTCTTTTATTAAATTTCATGTCTTTATAAAAGCAAAAAATTGTTTTTCAACTTATAAAAGGAAAATAAAATTCACAACTCTTGAACATGACATTTCAATGAAACACCATTTCACTTGCAATTTGATCACAATTGATATAAGGTCATTGTCATTTTTTTTATGAAATATATATATTACAATATTCAATCAAAATTATAATTTATCTTTATATTTAAGTTTGTTAAAGTATAAACTTAATCAAACCATTATTTAAATAAGAGTCCTTAAATGAAACCTTTAGATAAGTCGAATCACTTATTGAAGCCCTCATCTATGTCAATTTCTTATCTTCATAAAAGTTTGTGTACTTATATTACTCAAGGAACTAGTACTCATCCTTATAATAGTCAAGAAGGACTCTCTTTGCAACCGATCGAATGTAAATAAGTCACGACCTTTGGCATGATATTGCCCAACGTATCAATTGATGCCTATCCAAGTATATAATCGTTTGCCAATCAAGCACACTCTGCAGTGTGTGTATTATAAATTCATAAGGAAATTAAAGCAGTTAATTGAAAACATCAATTCTTTTGTTCTATGTTGGTTTTGCTCATAATGTCAAACATGTAGTTCTCCTCATAAAGACGCTCCCATAAACCAGATAATATTAGCTTTAAATATGGATGACAACCAAAGTTTTTTTTGAGATCTCGAGCAACCTTAATAAACTGTTCGATGTTTGGAGTCAACTGATAGTTTTTTTTTATAGAATTCTTAATGGTTCTCATTATTGTCATCTGTTTGGAAGTCAACCACACATAATATCTACGTGCTTGGTTGTTCCTTTCAAAGACTTCCTTGATTCAAATTCCACTATAATACGCATTCCTAGACATAGTTTGAACGTGTTTATTTTGGAATTTTGTAGGCCTCTTTACTGGTCATCATTACTACGCCCATCTCAAACCCTTCAATCGTTCTTATATTCCTCCTTTCTCGTGCATTCTCAAGTATGTCTTTAATAGATATAAAAAAGGGCACTCACCAGCTTAAAAGTTTTGAAGTCCTCAAAATCGGACTTCGTTGCCAAGCTCTCAGTTTGGTTTTTTGTTACTTTGTTCCACAAGTACCATATGTAGTTCTCTGTAATGATTTTGTTATTTATCCTTCACTTTTATAAGCCTTATGAAAACGTGAATGCTTCCAAAGAACTCTCAATAAATAGAGTATACAACCTATACTCTTGGCTTATTCTTTTAAATCCGCTTTTTCTAAATTATTTTGTAACACTTATGGTTGAAAGCATTTGGCTTTTGTTTGCATGTCAATTTTCACCTCTGAGTTGTACCTCATTCGTGAATAATGTGATGCAATTCTTAAGTTTGATAAATTTCCTTTAGGTCAATTTTGGTGGGTCAACAAATGTCTTCTATAATTTCCTCTTACAATGTAGCTATTTGGGAATGGGGTCAAGAGTTCAGCTCAATCTATCTCTATAACAATGAACCTGATTTAAGACAATTATGATGAACATTTGTACAACCTTGACATTCAACATATTTGGATGTCTAATAAATCCACATGTACAAGGGCACTATGTTGCCTTGGTCTTTAGACCGAGTCTTTTGCATGGCAGTGCTCCATCTTAAAGCACATTGTCTATTATTAATGTAAGATTATGTATATATGAAGAATATTCTTAAGGGGGGTTTCATAATGTTATAAGAGATAATGTAGACTTGTACTTTTCTAGATCATCCATTATAAGTGTTGATACTTCATAATTTCCTTATAAAGGTGATTTATAATATCTTTTGATAGTCATTTAGTATAGGTGGATATAATAATGTCCCTTTTTCACTTTGATGATATCTTCTTATAAATCATTGTTGATGATACATGAACAAATAAGAAAGCACCTAATAACGAACGGTGTTCATCCTTCCATATAATGTTTTAATACTTTTGGTACATCTAGTCTCAATTCCTTTTTTCAAGTTGTCCTTCCAAATTATTGGTATAATAGTGTTCTAAGTTGCATTACAAAAAGACTCGTGCATTGATTGGGACAAAGGGAAGGAACATTATGATTTATCTCCCAATAATTTTCTAGAGGATTATATTGATAAAAAAATCTTACTTGATGTATATTTTATGAACAAATGCTTCACTATCAAACTATTACAATGATCATCTATTTATCCATGGATAGAGGATAAAATATTTATCCATGAAATATAAAGGCTATTAAAGTTGCATAAGTAGATTCAAAATTTATCATTAGCATTTTTAATTTTTTTTGGAGATCAAACAGATCTATTGTTTTATTTTTTCTTTGATTCCATTTTTTGCACCAAAAATCAAGTTTAATTAATTACTATGTTACTAGCTATATTGTTTCTTCTATGGCGAGGTTATGCCTTCAAAACATATGGTGCAAGTGCTATTACATGGATGGTGCAATACTTTCATAAGAAGAATATCTTCTATGTGTCTTTGAATCAAATGGGCAAAATATGAATATAGCTCCTGAAGAATCAATATGGCCTTGAATATTTATGGAAGAGTTCCATTTGGATACATGTAAAAGAACCATATTACTTGAAGTTACTTTACTCTTTTTAGAGAATATCATTTCTAAAAATCAAAATGAATATTGAAGATCATGGGCACCTTACTCAAGTGAAACAATTCTATAATAAAGACACCTTGAAGATCATGGGCACCTCACTAGAGTAAAATCATTCTATAATACAGAAACCTTGAAGATCATGGACACGTGCTATATATTGGAATTTTAGCCATCACATTGAAATCCTTTGTGCAAGTGATTGGTTTTAAGTGATGCCATTAAGGGGGAGTGTACATCACACCACCTAGTGGCTAAATCCTAGATGTATGACCTAATAGGCATAAGACCTTTCGGCATTATATGCTCCAAATTCAAATAATGCTTGGCCTTAGGTGATGCCATTGAGGGGGAGTGTGCATGTCAATGACACCACCTAGTGGCTAAATCCTAGTTTTAAATCCTACAGGTAGGCATATGTCCTAATAGGTATGAAATAAGACCTATATAGGCATTAGTAAGTCTTTTAAGCCTGCAGATAGGCATATGTAAGTACTTTTTGTTTTAATACTACAGGTAGGCATTATTAAGTCCTACGGGCATGTTGTAAAAAAATTTCTCCTTGTAAAAGCATTGTATTAAGTCCTATGGGCACACTTGTATTAAGTCCTACGGGCACTATGTAATGAACCTGGGGAGAGGCTTATTTGAGGAGACCTCGGCTCCAATATAATTGTTAAGACCTCATAGCATCATTTTTAAAACACTGGGATCATAAATTATGACAAGATGACCTTCATGTAGTCTGGAATGCATGATATTCATGTTGGAATATATTTGTGTCCAAGTTTATGACTGTCAAAGAAGACCTACGTAACTAGGGTACTTCATTTTTTCTTTTATGGAAATTGACATGTGATCCCCTATTAACATTAAGGGGGAGTGTTGGAACACAATGTTATTAGGGGTCACATTCTAATAACATTTATATATAATGTTCTAATATAAGGTTATAAAACCTTATATATTATATGCTTTATAAGCATATCCCATTTGAAATAATTATAATTTAATAAATATTAGATTATTAATAAATATTAGATTATTAATAAATATTAGATTATTCTTGGACTCCTGGAACTAGACCCTCTAGTTCTATCTCTCCCTTGGTTTTCACTAGAGCTGGAAAAAGGAAGATGTAGTCTTCTCTTTAATTTGTTCATTGTTGTTTTTTACATTTGGACATATCATTATATGTAATTTTGTAAACATGTATATACTTATGTTGTTATTATACATTTTAAAGTTTGAAACTAGGAGTATGAATGGTGAAATTTCAAATATTGAGTGTTTGTAGATCATATGACATGTGTAATGTTTCAATTATGGCTCTTGTGTTCTCTAAATGCATTAATTTCTTTATGTTTTTTTGTAAAACTACGGTTTTTTTTATCGAGTCCGAGTCCGCGTCTAATTTTTTGGTTTGTCGAGTCCGTGGCAAGTCCGAGTTTTAAAACCTTGTTGAGAGCAGAAGAAGTGACGAAATCCGTCTTCGTTAAAGAAAGAATTTCGCCAATGATTTTCATCAGAAAAAAAAAGAGGCAATGCGAAAAAAAAAACCGTGGGTCGCAAAAGAAAAAAAAGAGCCGTCGAAAATGAGCTAAGAAGAAGCGGCCATCACACAAAAGGTCACGCACACAGAAGAAAATTGTGATGCAGCTCTGGAAATCGCAAGAAGATCAAACCCGAAGCAAGTTGAAAGAAGGCACAAAAAATCGTGCAAGCAATAGGTAGTAAATGTCGTGACGGAAAAAATGCCGCCAAATAGAGAGAATCGCGAGCAAAAAATTTCCAAAGACCCTCAACACAGAAGCATGAACACACAAGTGTCAAAACCCTGGACAAACACAGGCCCAAAGATCTTTAAAAAACTTTGAAAAAAATCCAAAATCAGGCTCTGATACCATATTACGCAAGTAATTGGTAAAAAATTTGATGTATTAACAATGAGCAAGAATGCTCAATAAATAAATTACAAGGATTTACAAAATAGAAAATTTCTAACAAGAAACTAAAAATACAATATATTACATGATTGAGCATTAATAATTAACTTAGGAAAATATAATATTAATAAGGTACATTGAACTTAGTGCCTCCACGTGGTAATCCTCCTCATTGGATGAGTCAAATGCATTGAATTTGGGCGCCTTGACTTAGAATGATGTGATTGGGTTGAAAATGACTAGGCACCACCTCGGCTTGCTCATCTTGTAGATCATCGCAAAGAAGAGTTTATGATTCGGTCAATATCTCTTGATACTCAATATTTCCAAGCCCATGATGAATGAGATGATGGTGGGAGATATTCCCGAATTGCATCATCTTATGTAACTTGATCACTTTCAAATGTCCTTCTTCATGATGTGTCTCACCTTTCAACATTGGAATCCTTCAACATGACTGCTCTTGACCTTGATCTTTATATTGATTTAGGGATATCTTCATGGTGTACTAGCCTTGAATCTTGGATTTCCAAAGGAAATTTAAGATAATTGCAAAATTTGCTCTTCTTCATTGCTCTATCTGGATGTAGTGAGTCTTCCATTGCATCATTGTGAAGTTTTATCCCTGTTGTCTATGAAGATAGATGATGTTTTATCTTGTACATCTCATCCTTCATGCTTGCGAATCTCGACCCCTTTAATCTTATCTCACTTGTCTTTGATTTGAACTCCTCCATTTTGTTTGTAGAGCTATCCCCATGTAGTGGTTGAATCCGTGAAGTAATTACTTGATGTAAAGAAATGTTGTTTCAAGCCTCTCAAGCCTTGGCTTGTAAGCTTTGCCCCTACTATTGATAAGTTCACCTCCCCATACCATGCATCCAGCTGCTGGCACTTGACCTAAAAAGCAAAGGAATTCTTGGATCTAATACAAAAGATATATCTTGATTTCAAAAAACATGTTATCTAATATAGACTCTAGATGTTCTAATTTCTGATTTTCAGGTGCAAATTAGGTCTATTATCTACTTTATAAGTCTAATTTCTCAGTTTTGCAAGTCTGATCGTGGATTTTGGCAAGTGGTGGACAAATTGTTCCACTTCACCAAGAGGTCATGGATTTCTTCAAGTCATGGATGATCTCTTGCTTCCTCAAGAAGGGGGTCTTTAGAACTTCATCACTACAAGCACTCATTGCCATGTTGCTGATTTAGCTAAGGCAGAGAAAAAGTTGATTTCCAGTCTCAAAGTCAGTGACCCAACAAGGTCATGAATTTGAGCATCACTCACCTAGGTAGGTAGGGGATTTTAGCAACCCAAGGATAAATCACCTAGATCGTGGATTTGAGCAACCCAAGGAAAAATGTCACCGAGGCCAAGGATTTGAGCAGGTGAGGGAAAAATGTGGTGAAGGTCGAGGATTTGAGCAAGTCAAGGAAAAATCTCACCTAGGCCGGGGATTTGGGCAGGTCAAGGAAAAATGCACCCAATGTTGGGGATTTGAGCAACCCAAGGAAAAATGTCACCTAAAGCTATGGATTTGGGCAAGTGACAGAAAAATGTGACCTAATGCCGAGGATTTGAGCAAGTCAAGTAAAAATGTCGATGACTTGCACTTCAAGGTGATTGCTTCATTGCTTGCATAAGTTGAACATCTCAATGCCTTCGATTGCAAACTTGGAGGATTCAAGTGGTAAACTTATTCATTATCATCTCCATTTAGCATCTTCACTAAGTCCTTCAAGATCATGGATTCTGGTGAGTCATGGATAACTCACCTTGACCACCTTTGCTTGTTGATTTCACCAAGTGTTGGGTAACTTGTTCGTGGGGTTGACTTGGTGTATTTGTTCTCTTCCATCATCACTTAGACCTTGAATCATCTTCATCAAACACTTCATCCCAATTGATTGATCACCTCTTCACTCCAACCTAAAGGCATCCACTTGCTTGCTTGACTGTTCATGACACTTAAGACTCATACCCTGATCTGACCTCAAGGCCACCCTATGAAGCATCGCCCAATGACTACCTTGACTCTCAACTATCAATTGAGCACTTACAGCTGCAAAGGCTCCAAATCAATCCAAACGGAGACCTGAATACTGCTAGACTACCTAACTTGATCACATCCTAACGACAAGGCATTGCAATCCCTCACAAGCAAGAGGTTAATGACTAAAGAAACTACTGCCAAACTAGACAACTAAGCAAAAACAACTACACTATCAAGCAAAGAGTGGGGGTCCCCATTTGCAATGGGGCGATGTATGAAAACGTCACAACAAGTAAGTTTTTTGTTTTTCATTAAGAACATTTTACTTCATTTTGGCAGCATCTAAGTTTTTAAAAAAATCATCACCATTTTTTTTCAACTTTTTCTTATTTTTTCCTACCCAACATTTTTTTTTATTTTAATCCCTTTTTCTTTTGAGGAAAATATTTAGATTCTTTAGATTAGATTAAATTCTTACTAATTTAAACTAATTTTATGCTAATTTTTAGTGATATATGAATGACATTTTGTTTGTATTAAAAATTAATATGTTGTGCTTTCACTTAGAACCTATGTTATTAGCAAACTCCTCAAGCCTTTTAACCTCTCCATCTACACAAACATCCACTCCCTCTTGAGTAGACACATGACATTCTTTCATTTTTGATTGAGATTTTGATTCAGCGTCCATTTCTTCTTTCCTCTTTCTTATGTAGTTTCTATCAAAAGATTCAGTAGCCTTGACCTCCTCAAGTTCACTTAAGTATTCATCAAAAATTCTCAAAAACATCCTCACTCACAGGTATAGTAATCCTAGCCAGAATTTGATATTCTCGAAATGCTAGTAGAACCTTCATCCTTTGATATCTGTTATACCATTTGGCAATTTCAAAGAGCACAACTTCATTATCCCTTTCTTCCATCTTTGTAATCATCCTTAGCATCCCACAAGTTGGCAAAATTTTGGCTCTGATACCACTAAAATATTCCCAAATAGGGATAATAAGAAAATTTAAAAAAATTGAATATTTGATATTATGTGCAAACTGAATTTATAGGCTTCCAATTGCATTATCATATAACAGCTCAAAAATGGAATCAGAAAATAAGTATTGTTCTACAATCTCATCAATTTATTCCAAGAGCGCAATCAAGAAATTGCCTTTTTGGTTTACCGGACTATGAATATCATGCACCTGGTCAACAAACCTTAGAATATGGAATCGATGCATATCAAGATCTGATTTATCATTTTATGCTTCAGCGTTGAAAAGCACTTCAGCACAGGTATAGCCATTCATACAAAGATTTGTCTACAATGCAAACCGTAAGCCAAGAAGATCCATGTTGTTTACCTTTGTTGCCTTTGCTACTCCCTCTTCTACTATGGTGGTTGAGCAATCCTTGGCAAATCAATCTTCTATGCTCAGATTTTCTTTCTTTTTCCGATCAGGCGTGCAAAACTTGAGATAACCCATGACTCAAAGATAACTTCCATGCAAAGGGAGAATATGGTTTGCCAATAGTTCTCATCCCCGTAAATAATATTTGTGCTAGCTATAATAAATAATATTAAGTCCAATAAATTCAAACTCTTCTTATTTCATATCACAAAAATTTTCATAAGAATATTATTAACCATGCTGCCATTTATGTGTCATCCTACGTATCGTCCTTCGCCTCTTCCAGGCTTGCACCTAGACAGCTCCCGCACTGGTAAAATAACCGCTCAATACACCATGCTAGCAGAAGTGAGATTATTTCTCCCATCCACCTACTTGATTATGCATGGGTAGTGGCTCAACAAATACATGATAGGAAATATCAATGAAGTGGCAAACCCTTATCGTGTTTGCAATTCAATTGAGCAAGCAGGCAACCAGCTCACCAATATAAAAAGTCCTTTAATGTAGATCCAATATGATTTTGTCTCTAGAACTGAAATAGAAAAGAAATCCATCTTGAAATAATATTTAACCTTAATATCTGCAAAAGCCCTTATTCTTGCAAATTTGTCTCTATCAAAGACTTAACAAATTCAGCACAAATGTAGACTCCGTCACAAATCCACACCTCTGAAGAACCAAGTTTTCGTCCAACTCTCCTATCAAATCCTGAAGGTTTTCATCTCCACAAATTATTAACCATTTATCAAATTCAAGCATGCCTTTGCCCCAACCACATAAAGCCCTCTAGGAAACATCTAGAAGATTAGGTCGACTAGAGAACTTATTTAATAAAGTAACCTTATAATAATATTTTATTATTTTATTGTTATTTAATTAAATTAATTAATATTAAGTCATCGTTTGAATATTTTATTTATTTTTTGATAAATTAATAAAAATCAATTTAGTTAAAGGTCACCATAAAAATTGAGGACATTAAAGTCCTCCCAGCCTAAACATTGCTTGTCCTCAAGCAATTCACTGTTGCACCACCACGATCCCAAACTAGCCAAAAAAAGACACTACATTACTCCACTGCCCCACTCTACTACAACCAGCAGTGCTAAAGTTTGCAACTCCTTTATCCTGAAACATCCCCACTATCAAGCTGCTTAATGGATACCAAATTGTCACACTCTCACAGCCACGAAAAGTGGAGGAATAGATGTCTCTTATTATGCCACCAATGCCCAATGCCCATCTAAATCTGTATGAATTCCCAAGGACGTGAGCAATGAACATCCTAAGTGCATAATAAATTATGACAAAACACCATACGCTATTGTTATGAATCAGGAAGGCATCTATCCAACTGAGAACCTCTCTCCAAGTAAAACAAAAAGTACCTCCAATGACATGGGATGATGAAGGTTCAACAACAAGCCAACCTCTAATAAGAGAAAAATGATACAAGCTTCTCCAACTCCTCTAATCAACTATAGTCCCCAAGAGAGCCCGAAATCTTTGTAGTTTCATCATGCCATGTACCAAGGCTCAGCGGAAACTTATCCACTCCGAATAAATGATGCTCAACACAAAGAACATTGATCATGCACACTTCATATCCCAAACATTGATCAGCGCTACACTCCAACATTGTATCATGAGGTAGAATTATAACAATAGCTTCTCCAAGAGTGTCCACATGCTTAAACAAAGCTGAATCATTTTGGGAGACATGTTCGCTATGTGACCTATGTTTCTGATTAGACGTGTTGTCTTCAACAGCTTCACTTGTCTCAAGATAAAGATAAGTTACAATATTTTGCTGCAAGAATGTATCCACTGCAATGACAATATCTTGAATTAGGAAAACCCAGACCTGATGTGACGTATTCACACATCGCCACATTGCAAATGGGGACCCTCACTTTTTCACTTTCTAGGTTAGTTGTCTTAGCTTAGTTGTTGGTTGTTGTCGAGTCTTTGCTATTAACCTTTTGTTTGTAGTTGCTCACGAGCCGATCAAGTCTCTTTCTTAAGGATGAAGTGAGGTTCAACACTCCCTTTGCCCAGCCAAGGCATAATCCCTTCCACTTCTCCCAGCACTATCAGTGGGTGCCCAAACCCGATCACACCCATTTCCATTCCTCACCATCGCCATCACCATTTCACCATTCCATTTCCACCTTCTCTCCCTCCATCCCATAGCCCTTCCATCTTCTCTACTTTCCACTTCCTTCCATTTCGACCCCTCTATGCCTTCACCACATCCCTCACATCTCCCCTTTCATTTCCATTTTCCCACACTCCCTCTCATCTCCTTCCATTTCTTTCCATTCATCTTACCCTCACCTTCACCTATGCTCTCACCTACCTGTTGGTTAACAAATTTATCACCTAATTCTATATTCTCACGCCCACAAAGATGACAAATGTAATCACAGTTGAACCAGTCCGAACAAACTATCTAGTAACTGATTCTCTGCTTATTTTACAAGTTGGAAGCTACCTTCAAATGATATTCAATGAATAGGAATTAACTAAAATGCTTTTAACCAGAAAGCAAATAAAGAAAGAGATGTTAACCAGAAAGCTTTGAAAAGGCATGCATAAAATACAAACACTTTTTTAGATTTTTCAAATTTTGAATCAACTAGATAACCACAAAATATCATTCACAGATAATATCTTTGCACCAATAGAAAACTGAAACCATTCACCATCTCAAATATAGATGCACCCACTAATAACCATTCAAAAGAGCAAAAAAAATCCACACATCATAATTCAAAGATTACGAATATCTGAAGCCACCAGCAAATTTTCTATATTCAAAACAGTAAACAAAAATATACTTAGAGAAGTTTTTGTTCTTAAGAGTAAAACAAAAATTTGCCCAAAAGATCCTTCAAGATCTACTAATCTACTTATTTATAACTATTACCCCCTGTCTTTTCCGTTTTCAAGAAACGGTTTCTTAAAGATAACGGTTTTGAAAACAACCGTTAAAACATGCTTTAAAGAAAACAAAAATCACTCGACAAACCCTATTCATGAACTACTAATACAATACTCATTCCTCTTCATCGAGCACTGGAATATGTCCTGGAATTTCACGGTCAATCCTGTCTGCCTTCATTTCTTCTTCAATCAGCACCCCTACGACTTCGTTAAATTTATCTTCATCAAATATAGTTGCTTGGACGTAGTCACTCATGTCCAAAAGAACATCACCCTGCAAATGTTCGACATCTGGCTGGATTAAGGGACCTTTCTTAGCCTTGAGCACCATCTTGTTGAACGTGATTATCCGGGTTCCTTCCTACTACAAGCTCACCCTGCAAGCGTTGTTCGTGATTTTCAGCTTGCTCTACAATCTTATCTAATATGGTGACAGCCTTCCTATATTCACTGAAATCAGTTCGTGCTTTCCCTTGATTTGTTCCCTAGAAGTAGTGCATGACGTGGCAGACGATGAGGCAGACAAGGGAACGGCAAGAAGCGGTTATTCTCCCGGCCTGACAAGCTCATTTAATTTCGGCAGCGTTTGAGTATGATTCTATATTTTCTCTACTCATGTAGCCACCCGAACAAGTTACAGAACTAACTTGAAATTACATCACCAAAATACCCTTACTTTGAAATCGGAAGTGTCCCTTAAAGCCTCGAGGAAGCCCAGCCTTAATCACAACACAAAGGATGTCCAAAAGTCGGAAGATCAGACAAGTTCGCAACCATCAAACTCTTTCAAAGGCAACCACAAGTCCGACTTTCTAATGGCGTCAACTTCATGCAGACTTCCCTAAGTATGTCGGGTGATTGGATAACTCTATCAGTTGGGAAACTTTCGACAGAAGTTAGGAAATTCATAAAGGCCACGACAAGAGCGAATGGGAAAAATAGCAGAGGGAAATGGCTTATCAAAAGTTCAAAATCTATAGGTAACATATAGGCTCTAAATGGGGACTAGGGCTAACAAGACGCAGAGAACTCCAGAACTCAAACCAGTGCATGGAAAAATTGGGCAACAGAGTCGGAGAGTAATAGAAGGAAAGGGCGCTGCTTAGCAGTAGGGTGGAGGGGCGACTGGGTAAAAACTCAAGATTAACAAGTCAAAACTCGAAAGCAAAACAAAGTACACCTACAACATGCCAAAATAGGACCTAAATATATACACGGCCATAAGGGCCTTATATTCTCAAGGCGTTGAGGCAGCTCGGGAACAGCCAATTAACTCCCCTTTTAGAATAGTAGGGTTTTATTTCTCGAGTTCAACGAAGTTAAGCATGCTCGAACCGGGACCGGGAGAAGCTGCCTGAGCCCAACCCGATGAGCAGGAATGGCTCTAACTTTCACTATCCTACCCGCACCCCCGATGGAGAGTAGAGAACCGAGAAGAGGGAAGCTCCATTCTTCACCGAGGGCCCCACCCCCGGTAGGTAGCAAAAGTGGTAGAGTGGGTGTGGGCAACAGGACCGGGGCCTTATGCTAAAGGAGTGCGACATTTTTCAAGCGAAACCATTTACGAGCTGGGAGAAATATATAAATGTGTGGAACAGAGGACTTCGGACATATGACATGATGAAAGATGAATAACGATCGATGACGACTCCGGAGCCAAGCTTCCGATTACAACTATTCAGAAGTTTCTGGTAAGATGTATTCATGCCCAAATAGCTACTCTTCATGACAGACTCCTAGGACCAGACCCATTACCTCTTCATGACTTGCTTGTGGTGACTGAAAATGCTCCTTCTGGAAAGATTTAACCAGTATATCCCGTCTCAGATCATATTCCTCCCAGCTCCGGTTTAAGATATCGGCACAGCTATCATGGCCCAGCATGTTAACTTTACTCGACAATCGCTCAAGATTCTGAACGGTTGAGGATTTATCAATGATTTCATTGATAGACAAATAATCATCAACAAAGGCCCCTGGGTTTGGACTCGGGCAATGGACATCTTTGCTTCCCATTTCTGCATGATAACATAAAGAACAGAACTCATCATTATCGGAGTTATCTTCAAGAATACGTCTCAACTTCATCAGAATTATGGAGGGATGACAGCTACTCAATTAGTTGAGGATTTGTCAATTCAAATATCCCTAACCTGGGCATCCTCATAAGATTCCATAGGCCAATACAGAGGATTTAAAGGTTTCCATTGAATTTCTATCTCCTAGGTCGAGGACTGCTCTTTAGAAAAGGAAGGGAGATCCTCCTTGAGTGCTACGCCTCACATAAAGCCAGCCAAGTCAAATAAAGGGCCATTAGAAAGGGACCCCTTTATTGGCTTACCCGAAGTCAAAAAAGAGCTCGTTCGTGTTGTACATGATTACATTTGATTATCATATTCCAAAAGCATAGGATCAAACCTCGAGGGAAATTCATCTTTCGTTACACGCGGGAGTTCATCCCGAAAGGTAATTTGATGCGATGTTTCCTTCTTTTCAACTCCGCCAGAGATGCTTATGAACTTTTCTACTCCTGCCTCAATGATGTGACCTTTATCATCAACTATACCACATCAAAAGTCACCTTCAAAACCTCGCCAAAGCCAGCTTGAAACATAAGCCCTTTTGAATTCTTCTAATGTCTTCTCTTCTTTAAAGGTACCTAGCAATAGTTCTTCGAGCTCGACTTTACACTTCCCATCAAATGTACCTCTTTTCTTTGCTGCTCTTGTCGACCCCATGACATGGACATTTCAGACAAAGCGGCTTCGAAAATTCCCCCTATGAGGGTGAAGGAATCAAGGGGGCAAATCATGTGTTTCTTTGCCAAAATTTGATGTCCTTTACCCACAAAAATTCACAGGAAGAGAGGGATATTGACTAACTTTCTCTTTCAGGTGTTAACTATTTATTAACTTGGGCCTAGCCTGAAACCCTCCTCTGAGTCTATACAAACAGAGTCGCAAGTCTTCTTCCCAGAAGACATTTAAAAATGCTTCCAATGACACACTTGCTCTCATAAATCTTCTAATTTCGTTCGGTCGCCAACAGAGTCGCCAAAAGTCTGTTGGTTAACAGATTTATCACCTAACTCTATATTCTAACGCCCACAAAGGTGACAAATGTAACCACAGTTGAACTAGTCCGAACAAACTATCTACTGACTGATTCTCTGCTTATTTTACAAGGTGGCAGCTACCTTCAAATGATATTCAATGAATAGGAATTAACTGAAATGCTTTTAACCAAAAAGAAAATAAGGAAAGACCTTTTAACCAAAAAGCTTTGAAAAGGCATGCATAAACTACGAACACTTTTTTAGATTTTTCAAATTTTCAATCAACTGGATCACCACAAAATATCATTCAAAGATAATATATTTGCAGCAACAGAAAACTGAAACCATTCACCATTTCAATTATAGATGCACCCACTAATAACCATTCAACAAATTTTCTATATTCAAAATAGTAAACAAAAATATACTTAAAGAAGTTTTTGTTCTTAAGAGTCAAACAAAGTTTGCCCAAAAGATACTTCAAGATCTACTAATCTACTTATTTATGACTATTATCCCCTGTCTTTTCCATTTTCAAGAAACGGTTTCTTAAAGATAACGGTTTTGAAAACAATCGTTAAAACATGCTTTAAAGAAAACAAAAATCACTCGACAAACCCTATTCATGAACTACTAATATCATACTCATTCCTCTTCATCAAGCACTGGGTTATGTCCTGCAATTTCACAGTCAATCCCGTCTGCCTTCATTTCTTCTTCAATCAGCACCCCTACGACTTCGTTAAATTTATCTTCATCAAATATAGTTGCTTGGACATAGTCACTCATGTCCAAAAGAACATCATCCTGCAAATGTTCGACATCTGGCTGGATTAAGGGACCTTTCTTAGCCTTGAGCACCATCTTGTTGAACGTGACTATCCGGGTTCCTTCCTTCTACAAGCTCGCCCTGCAAGCGTTGTTCAAGATTTTCAGCTTGCTCTACAATCTTATCTAATATGGTGACAGCCTTCCTATATTCACTAAAATCAGTTCGTGCTTTCCATGCAAAAGACCGTAACTGTCGGACTATCAACCTCCTCCTTCTCTGGTCAATTCAAATCTGGGTTATGAAACGGCAGGTCACTGTCATAAGACAATACCATTCTGATACGTGCAAATCATGACAACTTCCTCTTTTTAGCTAACTTTAATGTTTTCTACAAAAATGGTAGCATCAAATGTAGTAACGCATGCGGCCACCTTTTCCGTGTCCTTATTTGCTCAAATGCCATTAATGACGGTACTTTCTAAATCTTCCCTTGATTTATTCCCTAGAAGTAGTGCATGGCGTGGCTGACGATGAGGCAGAAAGGGGAATGGCAAGAAGCAGTTATTCTCTCGGCCTGACAGGCTCATTTAATTCTGGCAACGTTTGAGTATGATTCTATCTTTTCTCTACTCGTGTAGCCACCCAAACAAGTTACAAAACTTACTTGAAATTACATCACCAAAATACCCTTACTTTGAAATCGGAGGTCTCCCTTAAAGCCTCGAGGAAGCCCAGCCTTAATTGCAACACAAAGGATGTTCGAAAGTCAGAAGATCGGACAAGTTCGCAACAATCAAACTCTTTCAAAGGCAAGCACAAGTCTGACTTTCTAATGGCGTCGACTTCATGCAGAATTCCCTAACTATGTCGGGTGATCAGATAATTCTATAAGTTGGGAACCCAGCGACAAAAGTTTGGAAATTCAAAAAGGCCGCGACAAGAGCAAATGGGAAAAATAGCAAAGGGAAACGGCTTATCAAAAGTTCAAAAATTTATAGGTAACACTACCTAACCCTTTTCCCATCCTAGCATACCCATCCCCTCACCTTCACCTACATTTCCACCTACCTCTACCTTCACCCACATTCTCTAGACCTCCCTTTGTTTCCTTACCCACTACCTCTCCCTTATCCTACCCATCCACTATCTTATTCCCTTGCCATCATACCTCCTATCCTTCCTTTCATACCCTCACCCCTTAACCTCCTTCACTTCCCTACCCTTCTACCTCACCCTCACCCACACCTACCTCTACCTTTACCTACATCCTCTACCCTCCATCTCACACCCCTTACCCCTCTACTTTCCTTATTATACCTTTCCACCCTCTACCTTTCTATCTTCCTACCCTTGCTTCCCTTAGCCTACCTGTTGTGACCTAATCACACATCACCCCATCCCTGATTGGGACCCCCTACTTTTTAGGCCCTCCTGGTCGTTCGGTTTTGTTTTTTGGGGGTCTTTTTGTGGCAGTCTTGTCAGTCTCTCTGCTTCGCAAGTGTTCGAGGGTTAAATTGATTAAGTTTGCTTTTCATTTGAGTGAATTTGATGAAATCTAGGGCATGTTTTGTCAATTTTAGGGTTTTTGCCTTTAGTCCTAGATTTTAGGGGTTTCTATTAGGGTTTTGGAAAAACTGAACATATAACTGGAATCAGGACCCCTCAAGCAGCCTCCCAGTAAAATTTGAGCCAAAACAAAGCAACTTTCTATTTTTTAGAAAGTTCCTTCTTTTAGGGATTTTACTGAGTCCCAGGATGTCTTCATTTTGCCGAAAATCAAACTTACTATTTTTAGTAATTTCAATTTTCAGTAAGTTTCTATTTATAGAAAGTCATTCCTGTGTCCTATTTAGGGGTCTAACACTGACATTTTGAGAAGTTTTTATTTTTCGAAAATTTATTTTTGACAAGACCATTCAGGCAAGATAATGAAGATCAAGCATTCACGACTACTGCTAATTCCGGAAAGTCAGAAAGCAGACAGAGAGAGTCAAAAAATGGCTACGTATTGGAAGCCCATTCCTGGAAAGGAAAGCCCAAAAAATCATCTAAGTCAAGAGAGCAAAGCGAAAAAATGAAGGAGTCTGGCATAAGGGAAGGAAGAAATAATGAATTCCTTCCACAGTGGAGATTTGCGCCTTATTCCTAGGAAGAGCGCTAAAGTGAATGTTCCATGGAGAGTGTTGAAAATTCAAAATTCCAAGCAAAGGTTAAAAATCCGCCCCAAGGTAGGATAGGGCGCTGAAATCAAGTATCAAAGGAATCCTAGGAAATGATGAATTCCTCCTTCACTTAAAAAATCCGCCCAAGGCCAAGTAAGGGCGCCAAAGTGGGGGGTGCAAGGAATCTATGAAAATGTTGAAATTCCTTTCCCAGTGACAAATGCTGCCTAGGAATGATGGAAGGCGCCAAAATGGACATTCCATGGAGGATGTGAAAAGTTCAAAATTCCGTGATAGAGTGAATATTCTGCCCTAGAGGAGCCTTGGGTGCCAAAGTGGAGTGTTCAGGGAAGAATTGAAAGAAGTGTGAATTCCTCCACCCATGCAAAAATCCGCCCAAGAAGAAGACAAGGCGGTAAAGTAGAGTGCTCTTGGAATGATGAAAAAAATGAGAAATTCCTCCATCATTGGGAAATGGCACCCATGTCTTGAGAAAGGTGCCAAACAAAGGGTACTCATGGAGGACACATTCAAAATGGAAAATTCCCTCCTCAAGTCAAAAATTCGCCCATGAATGAGTTAAGGCGCTAAAGTGGGTAGAGCATGGAGAATATTGAAAATTAAGAATTCCTTCTCCTAGGCAAAATTCCGCCCTAGCTCTATGGAGGGCACCCAAAGTCAAGTAGCAAGGAAAAGTTGGAGGTCATTGAATTCCTTGACCAAAGGAAAATTGCGCCCAAGGGAAGAATGTTGAAATGGCTAAGTCAAAGAGAATCAAAGAAATAATGATGAAATTCCAAGACATAATGAATTCCATGCTTAAGCTTGAAAAATTGAAAATTTGTCTAAGGCATGAAAATCCAGGGGTCAAGGAGAAATGAAAAGCAGAAATCCCCTCGGGAAAGTTTTTGAAATTTCCATTTTTAGACACCGAATCTTATCAAAATCTGGAAATTTTTATAGATTTGGAATTGTGAGAGATTTTTCTCTCTAATGGACCCGGGTCCAAAATTTTAGGGAGATCCCTAAAAAATAGATGTTCAAGAAGCATGGAAAATTCCCTCAGGAGTAAGAAAAGTCAAGCTAAGACTATGAATCAGGCGAATCTCGAAGAATATTCCAATTTCCCTCCAAAATTTGAAAGAATGGAAAGTTAATGAGTTGGCAGAAGGAATATTCTATGTATGACGCATGATTTAGTGCATTAAGAGAAACTTCTAAATTCGAACTCAACTACAAGGGAAGTTCCATTTGCATGGCGCAGTGATTGGGAAAGTATGACGTATAATAAATTCAATTGCCAAATTAATGTCTCCCAACTTAGCAGTACGATTTGAGGAATTCTATATAAGCATGGAGAAGCATTTCATTTCTCACATGCAGGATTTAAGAAAAAAAGAATTTTGGAGAAGTGAAGAAAGGTCATACTTAGTCGATTTTTCATCATTTTCGAGGTGCTTTTCAAGATGGCGGAATCAAACAGGGTGGCTACTATCACCAGGCAAGCATTGATCAAGGCGGAGATGAAGGGCTACCTTCCTATTTCCCAAATGAATTCCAGGTGGAAGGAAATCAGCGATACAAATTTGGGCACATTCAACCTGGCTGCCTTCAAGATCAGAATGTTCGAAACAGAAGGATATAATACATCACCAACAGCTGTCAAGTTTGTCAAGACCAAAATTGTTGCGGTAGCTAGTTGTCCTCTTGCTATTCAATGTCCAGATTTGATTCTGGAATGTGCAAAGCATTATAATCCGGAGCGAAGACAATTTCAACGTCAGATGGCAAATTGTTGGCAACGTTGACTCCAAAGTCAATTGGTGAAGCTTTTGGAATTCCTTCACACCATTCCATGACATACAAGACTATCAGCGAGGCTCAAGCAATGTATGACGCAGGTCCTACCAGGTGTGCTGACATGATCAACAAACAGTGGTTGTTGAAGCCTAGGCCACATATTTCCAAAATGCCAAAGACTCTCACTATCTTTGAGTTCAAATAGGAATATGTGGACCTGATAAAGATGTTGAGCGAGGTAATGGGATGTTCACATACTGTGAATTTTGAAACATGGATGTTCTTCTACATTGGCGAGATCATGAATGCATACAGGCTAGTCGATTGGGCCAGATTGATTAGCCATTACTTGCACGAACAGCTGAGGAACTTGAAAGAAAGAAAGTCTCAATCCTTCTTCATGAGCTCCTACGTAATTTATATGCTTGCACGAAGGGGAGGATTTGATGGTCTGCCAGCAAGTGGAATCATGGGTTGCGGGCCAGCACAGCTAAAAGTGCATGAGTGTTATCCTCAGCTGCATCTTCACAATGTTAGTTCTTACAAGCTGGCGAACGACACCTTCACTATGTACTTGACACGGCTTATGCAGAAACAATTGCACGTAAGGGTGTCGCCACAAGCAAGGGCTCTAGTTCAAAAGTATGGAGCCACGTTCTTACAGTTTCCAAAATTCACCTACATCAGGATGCAGGGGTTCTCATTCTAGTCATACAAATTGCCAAGGTATCCATCCGACAAATTCATACTATTGGAACTCATGAGACAGTTAACAGCATATGATCAACTACCGAAGAAGAAGAAGCAGTCAATTGAATTCCCAGTTGTCCTAGGTGATTTCATGGAAATGTGCCCAGGATTGGAAGCAGTTGAGAGTGCAGCGGAGGAGTTAGCATTCTATCGCCTGCCATTTTATACATCCAGAGCTCAATATGATCCTTACCACCAAATCAGAAAGGTTGTTGGTATGAAATTTATACACAAATTTCACTTAGAAGATTATTGGGCAAGTGTTGAGGATGAGCTTGAAGTTCGGAGGAAAATGTATTCCAAACTACCCCTTGACACCATCAAGATAAGTGAAATTTACCAAGTGCCGGATCAGGTGAAAGAGGATTCGGACCTAACGCAACCTGAATTTGAGAAAGTGAAAGATCAACCCATTCAGTTGCCAGACTGATAGGAGCCCGAAATTGATGATTTGAATATCCTGGCTAGACCGGTGCTAAAATTCACTAAGCACTGGGTTGATCGGTAGATAAGGAAGTTGACAGAAGGAAATGTTCATTTGACATATCAATTGATGGGAAGTCTAGATTCCCATAGTGAAACGACTGAAGGATCTTCACAGGCCCAGGCAAAAGGAGAAATCCGGATTGATAAAGGGAAAAGTGCTCCAAAGAGGCCAAGAACGGCATGGAAGAAAGATATGCAGCATGAAGTTCATCATGAAGCCCAGCATGAAATCCATCAGGAAGTTCCTCATGAAGTTCAAATAGAAATGCAACAGGAAGAACCTATGAAAAAAAGAGCAAGGGTAGAAAGGGTGCAGTAAAGGGCGAGTTCTTCCAATGTATAGGAGGTAGAGATGTTCGCACAGGAAAATCCAATGGATCCACCTCCAGGTAATACTCCAGCACCAGATATACTCAGCATTAGTGCTTCACATAGACCCAATCAGCCAAGAGGTCAAAGACAAGAAAGTCCTCCACACCAGGAACAGGCTTGTCAGGATAGTTTTGTGGAAGCCATCCTTGGTGAAATGGAGGAAGAATCATAGGAGCAAGAGCACATGGAAATCCATTGTCACTCCATTCCTGCTTCTAATTAGTTGATAGAGAGGCTGAGGAGGGAACCGGAAAAAGAAATTGATCCAGCTCGGGAATTAGAAGAGTTGTTGAGGAGGATGGATCAGCCAGCAGAAAAGAAGGCTCCCCGGAAATTTTCCTAAGTCATAAGGGATGAATTCGGATCCCGGCCCTTGCCCATTGCTGAGCCTACAGTGGATAAAGATAGAAATGAAATTAAGCAAGAAGATTATGTTATCAGAAAGGTTGATCTTGGTCCTGCTTCCACGGGACAAGTAATTGGAGACTTCGAAGGATCTTCCTTAGACATGAAGGAAAAGATGTTGAAGACAGAGGCGAAATGTAAAAGGCTAAGGGAAGAAAATAGAGCTTTATGCGAGTACATTAGAAGTTTTAAACGGCCACTCAGGGAAGCAAGTCCTTCATTCATTCCTCCTTCTTCCCTTCCTAAGGAAATTGTTGATGATGCGGAGGTAATCAGAGCAATGGCACAGAATTCCAAGGAGTGGATAGAGGATGTCTACACTGAAGCAGGAAAATTCATCGAGGACTTGGCTCAGCTTCATTCAAGGTTCGTAGCCCTTCTAAACAGATTGGAGGTAGCGGAAGGATTGTGGGAAGATGTTCACATATATCAGGAACTAACCATTCTGCGCGGCTCGGGGCTCTAACAAAGATTTCGAGGCAAACACTAATTGATGGGAAAGTAATTCAGGAGAACGAGGTTTATGACTTTCCCCGTTGGTTCTGCGTTGTTTGCTCAAGAAAGAACACCTTTGACAAATTTAGCATGGAGTCTTTAACCTTGAAAGACTTAATCAGAAGGGTGCAAGAAGAAGTCATCAATGCAATTGAAGCACTATTCGCAAAGAAGCTCAATGAGAATGGAGTAACAGTGAACTCCTTGAAATCTCACTTGCATGAGTTCTTCTTCGTAAGTTCATTCACTAAGGAACATTTTGCAAATATTTCTTCATTTTCCGGTACAATGAAGAGGACACAGGTAATCATGATGGAATGGGAAAGCTTCTTCTCCAAGAGCGAGGAGGAAATCACCTTGATGGAATTTGATATCGAAAATGTGTCAAGTATCAACATCGGAGAGCTGGAAGCCTTCATCAACAAATTCATTGCATATGCAATAAATGAACTTGATAATGGTCGTCCATTCTTGGACGAGAATCTTTTGATTAAGTAATGGCAGCACATTTACTGCTAGAATATTTTTGACTTAGTGGCGGCCTAGTCAGTGCATGTTGAATGCATGAGGAATCTTTTTAAATGCAGTCGTCTTATTAATAGTTTTTGGCAGATTCTCTACGCATGTAGCCGTCACATGGGGAATGATGGGCATTTATTTCTTGCATGGGAATATTTGTTGTATTTTGGGCAAGTTTGATGTAATGGGGTGCATTTAATGGACAAATGGACGCCATTTTTGGGTTTATTGAATTAATTGTATATGGGCTTAGTGGGCATTAATAGCTGATTCCCACCTTGTTGCATCTTGAGTGGAGAATCTTTTAGGGATAAACCCTAATTAGTGTTTGCATGTGGTCAATGCCAGAGGCCTATATAAAGGGGTAACCCCCCTCATTTGTAAGGGAGGAGAGATTATTGTCTAAGATTGTTGCTAAGAGTTTTTGAAGCAAACACTTAATACATTGTTCCATTGTTGGTGTGTTCTTGTGTTGTTTTGAAGCTCGCATGGTCTCACTCTCTTCATAGATTAGATTTGCTTTCATATTGTTAGATAAACTGGATTTGATAGGATTGCTTGTTGCAAGATTCATGCTCATACTTTTGGTGTGCAGCTGATTGTTGGATATTGTGAAAGCTAGCTTGAGCCTCCGTTATATGTGTATGTTTAACTTCGATTATCAGTAGAGATTGTTCAACTTGATGGTTTCTCCTGGTAATTTGAAAATCTTCAACACACCCTCTAAAGATTGCACCGCCTTCGTGTAGTTGTGCATTGTTGGCGAAGCGATTGGATTTTGCATAAGTAATCCCGTCTCCTTGTATATAGGATTAGTTTAATCTTAGCCTAGTTGTCCAAACCCTTTCCTTATTTACTTTTCTGCATATTTCAAACCCAAAATCCCAAAAAATCCCCAAAAAAATAGAGCTTTCATTGCAAATCATTCGCATAGAAATCCTTGAACTTGCATGAATTTGTTATCCTCTTCAAGTGAATGTGTAAGGCCCCTTGGGTTAACAGCAAACCCATCAACTAACTGAGTCACGTCCAGGATTAAAGGAACCTTGGAGTTAGTTGTTTGAACTTTCTTGCAATCTTAGCATACGGTATAACTTTAATCAAGAGAGAATAGAGTGACTGTTGGTAAACTTTATTCTGTGTTCGGCATAGTCCTAAAAAACACGTCAACACTACCTGTCCACTATCTTATTCCCCTACCATCATACCTCATATCCTTCCTTGCATACCCTCACCCCTTAACCTCCTTCACTTCCCTACCCTTCTACCTCACCCTCACCCACACATACATTTACACCTACCTCTACCTTTACCTACATCCTCTACCCTCCATCTCACACCCCTTACCCCTCTATTTCCCTTAGCATACCTTTCCACCCTCTACCTTTCTATCTTCCTACCCTTTCCCTTTACCTACCATCCTACCCCCTACCCCTATCCTATCCTAACCCACCTTCCATTTCCTACATTTTCTAACCTACCCCTTACCCTTTTTACTACCCCTTATACCCCCCATTCCACTTTACTCTCCATATATCCTAACTCCTTTACTACCCCCTTATACCTCCCAACAAGGTTTTTATCCAACTCTCCTATCAACTCCTAAAGGTTTTCATCTCCAAAATCATTAATCATTTATCAAATTCAAGCATGCCTTTGCCCCAACCCTAGGACCTCCTTATAAAGCCCTCCAGGAAACATCTAGAAGATTACATCGACTAGAGAGCCTATTTAATATAGTAACCTTATATTAATATTTTATTATTTTATTGTTATTTAATTAATATTAAGTCATCGTTCGAATATTTTTATTTTTTTTTGATAACTTGATAAAAATCAGTTTAATTAAAGGTCACCTTAAAAATTGGGGACATTACAGAAAATTGAGGTAGAGACTTAACATGCAAGTTGTACAAGTCTAGAAGAGAGCAAAGTGTCAATTAAAGGAGTTGATTCAATCATTATAAGAGGAGTGCCACTCATGAGAGAAGTGAAGCTTAAATTACAATTTTTGCCCAGTTCACTACAGCCCAAAGTTGCATTTTATATGTGTTGGTGTAATTATGCATTTGTTACACCATAGATTAAGCATACTTAGGGAGTTTGTTTACCTAGGTTTGGTTATGCTTGTCATTTTTGGAGTGCAAGGTATCACCCTCTTCCTTACGAGATACAACTCCCCTTTTTTAAGAGTGATTTGTTGCTCATTCATTGGGAGTTACCCTTCTTGGAGCACTTCTTGGGAGGCTACGTTATCACCCTCTTCATTTCCTAGTATTTTTTATAAATGCAACTTATTGCATTTATTATTTACACTTTTTTTACTGCAATGACCCAATTTTGATCATTGAATGTCGTAGTCATTTTTTTTGCATATTAGATCTATGTAACTTCTTTGAGCATAAAGGTTATTGTAACTAGATATGATTTGTTCAAGCAAAGATTTAGGCTAATTTATAAAATTTCATATAGTGTGAGAGCAAGTTTGCACTAAGCTTGTTTCTTTCCATTTTGTACAAGTTTTTGGGGCATCGTTAGTAAACTTTTTTAGGTTTTTTTCTAGGCAAATCCTACTACAAATCTAAGCTCTCCATTGTGTCCAAAGGGTCTAAGTATGTTAGTTTTGCCTTTCCTTTCATTGTTGATGGACACATGAGGGCCAAGCTAACAAGAGTTCCAAACTATTTGTTATTTGTGATGTCTCAGCCTACATTGTTACGGTGGTGTCAATTCTCATTGGGTGTATACCCAAGGTTGGGACCTGTTGATGTGTGTTTTATGCACATAACATTTCAGAATAAAATACTAAGGTAATCTACCCTCTCTTGAACAAAATCACCTCAGATGCTAAGGATAAGATCAACTAAAATGATTCCAAGGTTTCCACTTGTCAGGGCTTGACGAGTGGGTAACTCAATGGTTGATGTGAATTGTTGTGTTCACTTGAGGACTTACACAAATGTTAGGATTATCTTCTTTGATCAAGAAATATGCGGAATAGGTTTGCTGACAACTTAGGATTTAACAATGAAGCTCAGGATTTAATTCTTACTAAAAAAAATGGGCAAAAGGAATAGGGTTCAGGAAATCTATTCTAGGCCTAGGAATGTAGGAAATGATGAACAAATCTAGTGGAATCAAACTAGGCAAGGTCTTACAAACAGGTATTGACACAAGCTTAGTGCAATCGTCTAAGGTATACTTAAGGATTTTCAGTACATTACTATCAAACGTTGACACCATCTAAGTTGATGCTTGTCAAGAGACGCATAATAGTTGAAGTTAAGCTTACTCGAATCTCCAGTTGACAAAACAAGGCGCACTTACCAGCAGCAAGAGGCTAGTGGTATGGATTAAGGATTCCACACAAATATATTCAACAAATCTTTCACTCAATCTAACATACATGAAAATAAATTCTAATCTAACTTGGAGGAATTGAGAACCATGAATGCAAAGACAACATTTGAAGAGCAAAATCACCAACAATTGAACAATAATTATGATTCAAATAGCTGCAACATATACCAACAATTCTACAAAAACTCTCCCTTACAAATGAGAGACAAGGAGGCATATATAGAGTCTCTTACAAAATGGATGGCCAAGATTGATACAAGATCAACGGCCAAAATCAATGCCAACAAAACCCTAGAATTGCCCAAATTAGGGTTTACATCAAAAATGGTGCCACCAACATATGGCCCAATAAAAAGATACCTAGTCATCAAATAAGGAATCTTCAAGAAGATTCCTCCCTGCATCTCTCTCTCGTAGCATACTCCAAGAATCTAGCCAATACAGAATCTAACTCCTCCATGGAAATGCTAGGCAAGGTATCTTGTTGCAAATCAATCACGTCCAGTGAATCCGAGCAAGCGTCCAAAGTGTTCTCCCAATATTGCATGAGCTTCTGTGAACTATGAACATGAATCAACAAAGAGACCAAATCATCTATCTGACTCTTCTTCAAAGAGTCCAACTGACAAAAATACATAAATTTCATCTTGTCTCTTAATTCGGCTAAGTGTAAACCACTAGCATCACTAACATCAACACCCAATAACTCCTCAATTGAGGCAAGGATCTTCATCTGAATGTCCTGAATCAATCCCTCCATCAACTGGGCGTTCTCATAAGTTGATCTCTACACGGCCAATGAACAATACCAGCCATGGAAATCGTATCTATCTCCACTGTGCACAATGTTCTCGCTGACCAAAGTGGAATTAGGAATCTTCTTCAAAGCCTTGAGGCGTGGAATAGTCTTCTCCTGAATAAGCTGGAATTCTTCCCAAACTTCCTCCAAATACTGGATTCTAAACACGAGCCTTGTTGTCCTATCATATGCCTGGACAAACTGAGTAAGGAAATCATCTGCCTGTTTTCTTGCACTCTCAATCCACTTTTCCACCTCCGAGAGTGTATCTCTCGCTGCCTCATAGTGTGAATATAGTCCATGATCAACTACAATAGGGGAAATAAGGGTGGGATTCTCACGCCTTGTCCCCGCAATATACTCTCTAAGTCGGCCTTATCCCCACAATATACTCTCTAAGTCTGATATTCTCTTCTCTGTACTTTTCTTTCTCTTCAATTTCTCTGTCTAACCTTGCGTTGATCGCCTTAAGGTTCCTGAAACTCTTGCTCTCTTGATGTACGACCAAGGGCAACTGAAGTAATCTGGAAATCCACAGGAGTAGCAATGCCCGTTGTCACGCCTGCAATAGGAACAGCAACTTGCGCAATCGGCATTCCTGTCTCATCTCTAGCTATGTGCGACAAAATCTCAGCTCTCTTGGGTTCCTTCTCCTTAGCACTCCTAGCTAGGTAATCATCAATGTTATCAATAGGTTGTACCTCTATCATTTTCTTACTTTTCTCCATACTTCTCATCAGCCAATCAGGAATAGCGGCCATCTCCATGCCATCATCGAGACACATCTCTCGATCAAGCCCTCTCAATGCCGCGATAACATCATCATCATCATCATCATCAAGATTATTCCTGGTCAAATCGTATACCTCATTTCCCAAACTAACTTCCAAAAGGACAGTTGGGGATCCTAGTTGATCATCATTCTCATTCAGGATGCAAATGTCGTTGTGACATGTAACTCCTGGATATTCTCTGGTAGTCTCACTGATCATCTTCGAAAGCAGACTCTTCCGGCTTCATCTTTTCATAAGTGAAGGGAACACCCATATCAACTAACTTATTCATCTGAATATCTACCCATGTACGGGAGAAACTCAAGACCCCTCTCATTAATACATTTAGAGCAATCTCTTATGATTCTGACCAATTAGGCAATAAGATTGCCTTCTTCATTTCATTCTCATACTGTGGATGCGTATGATCCCTGTCATCTAATACTTGATCAGGAATGAGAAAAAGTCCACACTTCCTCATGAAATCCACTGACATTTTGGACCACATTCGTCTCTTCACTGCTTGCTTGTCCATCAGGTTGGCCCAATAATCTTCTATGTCTACTTTGTGGATGAGCTTCTCTCCTCTGATCCTTCCAACTTTCTTATCTGGATCAAATCTCTCTTTTCTTGAAGGTTGCAAATCGATAAAATGCAAGCTTCTCACTCGCAGTGCTGGCAGCTAAGGCAAACTGGCAAACCTCTGATGTCTTCCCAACTGATATAGGGAATGTCATGTCTATCCTATGCTTCTCTCTTTGAATGGAATCAAACTCTAGAAGTTGTCTCACCACTTCCAACAAGATCATTTTGTCGAACGGATACCTAGGAAGCCTGTAGGGTTCGGATTGAAACACATGAATCCTAAGGTACGTGAAAGTGGGAAACTGAATATACCACAAACCATATTTCTCTATTAGCTATGTTGCCTCCTTGGACAATCTTCTGTGGATTTCGCCTTCCAACATCCGCGTGATGTACATGGTGAATACATCATTCACTCTCTTATAATCTTCAATTCTATACATGTTCAGCTAGGGGTAGCACTCATGACTCCTGAATTGTCCTTGTCCATTCCCGACTTCACCTCTGCATATCAATCCTTTGTATGAAACAAGTCGTGCAAGCAGGTATAACAAGTAGGAAGTCATGGCGAATGACTTGGACCGCTCTACATTCCTCAATTAAAAGTTTAGATTGTCACTTATGATTCTAAACCAATTTATCAATGTCCCTCTTAGACAATCCTGGATGAAATAGAACATCTATCCATCGAATATTGCACCCTGCAGCATCCCCATCACTCTGTTGAGCAAGAATACTAAGTCACTATATTCCTCTTTGAAGTCTGTGCACATGAGTGTCTTGGGAGCCTTGGAATGATGAAGCCTAGGCTCAATCATCCACTCTTTGTTTATCATACTCTTACACGCATCCATCTTCTTCGTGTACCGCTCTTTATATTCATCCTTAGTTGCATCCTTCATATCTGCTCCGCGTGGAATTCCAAACACCTCAGCAATCGCATCCTCAACAAGGTAGGCAATAACAACACCCTTAGGAGTTTTGATCATTCGCGAGCAAGGATCATAACATCGTGCACACTACGGGATAAGCTCACTGCATTGTATGGACTGTGGAAATCCAGCGGCATGAAAAATACCACTCTTCATAATGTTTACATATGCTGGGGAAGGGATCTGATTTTCGACTCCGAACATCCGTTGTCGTATCAGGTTCAGGTTCAGGAAATGCATGTTTGTATCCGTAATCTCCTTCCATCTGGATGACATCTTGGGCTCTGGATAAAATCCAGTCTCCAGTATCTTCTGTTGTTCTTTTCTTTCCTTAAATCCGGACTTCGACATCGCAGCTGTACGAAGCTTGAAGTTAGAACTTAGGAAAATAAATAATATTCTTAATAGAATTCCTGACTTCCTAAAGATTTTAAGCTAATTAGAGCATGAAGTCAGGAAAATAGTCCACACTCTTGGTAGATCTTAACAATTAGATTCGAAATGTGACAACGTTAGGGTATGAAACCCTAATGAAATTCATTAACACCTCCTTATATTTAGAAATTGTGTAAACTAAAGTGCAAAGGAGTATACCGGATCAACGGTGACTAAGGAAAGGTGTGAAAGGTTGTGTTTTCACACAAAGTATGTCTGAGGACACCTTACGCAGTCAACAATGGAGGTCAACAAAATCTGAAGACAACCAGCACCCTTAGGAATGATAAAATACTCAAAAATCAAATCCGGAATGAAGCAAGAATGCTTCCCAAGTGAAATCGCAAGGTAGGTAGGTGGCTGGAAAAAAAAAATTGAGAACAGCCCCCTACAATGGAGTTTCAGACCTGCAACAATGGAAGATAACTCTGCAAATTGATTGAGAATGCCTCCAATCAGCCCTTCGGATAAAATTGCCTAAGGCACAAATTAGTTGGGAACAAGATATAAGTCTGAAAATTGATTTTCCAACCAGCTATGGCGGCCGAACCAGCTGCAACAATGGAGGATAAACCCAGGTCTGCAACACATCAGCAAGTAGGGAGTGATGGAGGAGACCAAATATGCATGGAATCCACCCAAACAATGGCACAAAGCACTTGCTAAGTCAAAATCGTATTTTCCAGCTATGGTGCCAACTTTGGAAGATCTGAAAAATGCCTTCAATCTAGCTCCAATCTGCATACAATCTGCAACTAAGGTCTAGGAACAGCAAGCAATGATGGAGGTGTCAAGGCAAAATCATCAAAGTTCTTCAATCACCAAAGATTGCAATCCTCACAAAAATCGCCAAACTCATAAGTCTGAAAAAAATCGTGGCATGAAGTCATTAATGGCAGCCACCCAAAGTTGCCAAGCTGGAAAAAATGGAGGAGAAAAGAGTCTTCAATCCAACACTTCACCAAAACATTTTGTCAAAATTCACCAATAAGAGAGAAAAATTGCCTTGCATGGAGACGACACCTGGCAAATTTAACAATAAAAAAATGCTGGAGACCCCTCTTTTATACTTGCTTTTGTCCCTCACTTTTAGCACATAAGCAATGTGGGATAAAAAAACTTACTCTTATACTTGCCTAGCAAAACTAACTTGCTTCTAGAAGGGTAAAAACATTAAATGCTTATTGCAAATTATTTAATTTTGTTTTTAAATTTTAAATAATCGTCAATCATCATTTAAAAACAATTAAAATAGGGCTCATTTATTAAAATATTTCAATTCAAGTCAAAAATTGAGCCATAAGGGAAAATCAATTTAAGTAGGGATTAAAAAATCCCATTAAAATCATTTAAATGTCAAAAAATTTCCCACAAGGGAAAATCGATTTCAGTGTGGACAAAAATCCTCATCAAAATTCACATAAAATGGGCCAGGGGGTATGGATAAAGAATCTAGACTCAAAATTCACTTCATTCACAAAAATACTCCCTGGTGGAAATTCGACCTCAGGTGTGGAATGAAAATCCAGACTCAAAATTATGAAATGCACTCTCAGTGGAAAATCGCTATGAGTCTAGATAAAAATTCGGACAAAAATCCTCAAAAACTTGTCATAAATTCCTAGTGGAAAATCGACCTCAATATGGAATGAATGCAAACATCATCAGCAACCTATCCATACCTCCCTGGTGGAAAAACATGGGTAGTCAGGATAAATCCTGACACTTAGTCAAAATTTAAAGGCTTCCAGGGGAAAAACGACCTCAATATGGATTATCAATGGTGGAAAAATGAGGCAAGTATGGATTTCAGGGGAAATCCATGCCCAGTCTAGATTTTGAGTGGGGAAAACCATGGGTAGTCAGGAATATGAGGGGAAAAGCACCTCTAGCATGGAATTTTGACCTTTTAACCTTTCGAACATGGATTTTACTCCGGAAAATGATGATTTTTCCACTCAGAATCACTTAGAAACTCTGAAACTTAATAAAACTCAACTGGACTTAGGCAAATTCATCAAAAAATGGAGCGTAACACAAGGAAAACTATCGGGATAAAGTGCGAAATCAACTTGAATAATTCTCTAGGAGCGAGAAAACAACTCCAAAAGGTCTGAAAACACATTAGCACTTAAAATCACTGAAAAGGACATTTAAAAACACATTAACGCTCCAAAAAGGGTCTACACTTAGACAAAACTAGGATCATTTAGAAATCTCATTTTTTGCACGCTTGATCCTATAACCTCAAAACCCTAAACGGCACTAGGCATGATCAAAACTCCGAGACTCGAGCACAAGAAACACAAAATTGTCCACTAAGCAACCAAAACCCTAACCTAACAACGCAGAAAGCCAGAAAAGAGGAGGTCCCTGTTAGCAATGGGGCGATGTGTGAAAAGGTCACAATAGGACCCACCCACAATCGCATAGCCACGTATACATGAGGGGGTTGGTGTTGATGTGTAGCTAGGTCGGATCCTTCTAGGGCCAACCTAGTACACTTGATGGCTAATTGGCATGTCGGCCTTAGCCATATTGATGGTATTATTTGATATGTAAACAATGTTTAAGTCTGGCCCTAATCAGGCGTCATATGTAACTTGTAATTATTGGACAAGACCTATATGAATGTAACTTGTAATTTATAGGTTTGATCCTATTGGTATTGAATGATTACAAGTTGATTTGTAATCATTCAATACCAATTCACATACAGCGAACTAACTCTGTCTATTGATCAGCAATCTACCTTTGTCAAGCGAATTAGTGTTTCAGTCCAACGAATTCATCCTGATTACTTTCTTGGCTGAGCGAACATCATACAAGGCTGGAATACTTCCTTTCAAGGTTGTCGAATCCATTCAGAGTAACAGTGAACTTCATCTAGGGCAGCGAAGTATTCAAGGACATAGCCTTCAGCATATTGTATCACCTACAAGAAGATAAGTTGCCCCAATGTGTGCTCTAATTTGAAGTATGCTTCATGTGTGAAGCAAGATTGTAAATCTGCTACTAAGTTTAATTAATATAATCTGAGATCTTTTGTTGCTGGGTTTTTCACCTCCAAGAGGGAGGTTTTCCCAGGGTAATGATGTGTTATGTGTGTTGCATTTGTTATTTTCTGCTTTTTGTTATCAGTCTGATCCTAAAATAACATGGTATCAGAGCAAGGTTTGAAGCGATTGTGATCAGACTGTCTGACAACAGCAAAGCACTCTCTCCTACTTCACCTTCATCAAGCAATTTCCAGCATTGAAGATGGTGACCGGTTTAAAGGTTGAAGATAGACTTGACGGAGCTTTGAACTTCACCTCGTGGAAGGTTAGAATTCTTATTGCACTTGAAGAGAATAATCTACTTCAGTTTGTAGAAGGAAAAAATCAGCCTGAACCTGAAGATCAAGAAGAGAAACTCCAATTCAAGAAGAATGTTGTCAAAGCAAAGAAGATCCCGATTGACTCCGTGAAGGACCACCTTGTGCCTATCATTTCTAAGATGTCTTCCGCCAAAGATATGTTCAAGACATTGGAAGGGATGTATGAGATCAACAACACAAGCCATGCTCTAGCCTTAAAGCAACAGCTTCATCACATCAAGATGGAAAAAGGAGAAACTGTTATTGCTTACTTCATGAGGATCTCTGAGTTGAGGGATCAGCTCTCTTCTATTGGTCATGTTATTGACAGCAAGGACTTGACCATGTTGGCTCTTAATGGTCTTCCTGCATCCTGGGAGTCTTACATTCAAGGAATTAGTGCAAGATCGAAACTTCCCAAGTTTGATCGTCTTCGTGTGGATTGCATTCAAGAAGAGTCAAGATTGAGAGCAAGAGGAATTGAGCGTGATCATTATGATGTGGAAAATCAAGTCCTTGCTACACGTATGGAAAGAGGCAAAAGAAGGAAGTGGGATAGAGACAGAGAATCAGATCCTGTCTCAGAATCAAAAAGGAAGGACTTATCTCACATTCAAAGTTTTAGGTGTGATAAGTATGGTCACCATGCTCGAGAGTGCAAATTCAGGTCTACTCCTCTAGCTTCTTCTGCGGAAGTTGACATAGGGACACCTCAAGAGGAGCCAAGTTCAAATGTCAACTCAAAAGATTTCTTATTCTAAAAGGAGGAAATGTCTACTCAGCTTCTGAGGGAGCCTGACATCTCAGCTTCAGAGGGAGCCTAACATTTCAACTTCAGAAAGCCTCATCTTTTGGTTAATGCACTCTTCTCTGTGAGAGAAGTTTGAGGTGAAAGCCCTCGTTCCACCCTCTGCGAGTAGGCATGGTGGATGTCATGGAAGAAATTCCATGATGTAGCACTTGTGTTTATCCACCCTCTGCGAGTAGGTATGGTGGATCCACCCTCTACGAGTAGGCATGGTGGATATCATGGAAGACTTAGCACTTGTGTTTGTTCACCCTCTGGGAGTAGCTATGGTGAACGTCATGATGTTTATTTGGTTTCCATCAACGGAAGTAGCCATGGTGGACCCACCCTCTGGGAGTAGCCATGGTGGACCCACCCTCTGGGAGTAGCCATGGTGGTTGTGTTCATTTGCATTTTTCATGGGAGTAGCCATGATGGTTGTCACTATGTGACTCGGTTATTGAGAAGGAATCCTCCCTAGCTAAGAGGGAGTGTTGATGTGTAGCTAGGTTAGATCCTTCTAAGGCTGACCTAGTACACTTGATGGCTAAGTGGCCTGTCGGCCTTAGCCATATTGATGGTTCTATTTGAAATGTAAACATTGCTCAAGTCTGGCCCTAATCGGGCATCATATATAACTTGTAATTATTGGACAAAACCTATATGAATGTAACTCGTAATTTATAGGTCTGATCCTATTCTTGGCGCCAAAACAATAAGGCCAACCTAAGGTCTATTAGGAGGCATTGAGGCATATATATACAAGTTGATTTGTAATCATTCAATACCAATTCACATACAGCGAACTATCTTTCCCTACTGGTCAGCGATCAGTGATCTGCCTTTGTCAAGCGAATTAATGTTTCAGTCCAGCAAATTCATCCTGATTACTTTTTTGGCTGAGCGAACATCATACAAGGCTAGCGAACTTCCTTTCAAGGCTGCTGAATCCATTCACAGTAACAGTGAGCTTCATCTAGGGCAGTGAAGTATTCAAGGACATAGCCTTCAGCATATTGTATCGCCTACAGCAAGATAAGTTGCCCTAATGTTTGCTCTAATTTGAAGTATGCTTCATGTGTGAAGCAAGATTGTAAATCTGCTACTGACTTTAATTAATATAATCTGAGATCTTTTGTTGCTGGGTTTTTCACCTCCAAGAGGGAGGTTTTCCCAGGGTACTGTTGTGTTATGTGTGTTGCATTTGTTATTTTCTGCTTTCTGTTATCAGTCTGATCCTAAAATAACAGTTGGCCTACGTTGACACTCTAATGGAATGAAAACCCCACTCTTAACACCAATTGGCACCATTCACCATAAATCCAAGTTTTTGGCATCTAGTTCCCTTGCTTGATATCGGAGCCAAGGTCTCAAGGTCGAGCCCTACAGAGCGTGGTGGGCTATGATGTCCCAGCCAAAATGTTATGGTGGTGTGGATTCCTGCTAGGCATGTACCCAAGGCTGGGACCTACCCACGATTGAACAACTACGTATCCACGAGGAGGTTGACCTATGCTGACACTCTAGTGGGACAAAAAACCACTCGTAATACCCACAGACACCATTCACCATCAGTCCAAGCTTTTGGCCTACACTGACATACCTGAAGGGGCTGAAATAAATATCATGAAACAAATCCTGCCAAGGCATCTTAGTGAAGTTCATATCTATATCAAACTCATTCCTAGGCAACAGCAAAAGAAATCTACTCAACCATAAAACAAAAATCTCAACATATTCCCTCACGGTATCAAAAGGGGAATTTTGGGTACACCATCTAACCCAACACACAGCAATCATCATAGTCTTATCTGGAGAGACATGTATATCAATACCATGGAGCGTTTACGAAAATTATTACTCACTGTGGTGGAGGCAAAAATCTGAACTATACCAGGAAAATTTCCCACAATAAGATGTCATAAAGCTAACAATGGCTCAAAATCCATCTGATCACAAACCAATGCCATCAAAAACAAGGGCAGCGGTAATTATTATGTAATCCCTCAAGAAACATAGGAGGCATGGGTATGTACATAGTTCAAGAGTCATCTCCTCTACAACCAAACTCAACCATGCAATACTTGACTATTGGACTGAAGAAGGAATCCCATCCATCTACATGCCATGAACTGCAATCCTGTGAAAATCGATTGAGAAGTGGACAGCGGTAGCAACACTAAAATTTGACCCACAACTCCAATCTTGTCTCATCTCCATATTGTTGGAAGATGCACCAGGATCGCAAATCCTATGCTCGACTCCAATCTCATCAATGGAATCAGAAAGAGTTCTTTCATCTAATTCAAAGAGTGGATCACCATAAGTCACATCAGCATCTACCTCAAACAAAGGATTGTCAGCAAACTGAAGATTAAACTTACTCCAAATTCATACCAGTCATCCTACAGATCCAAACTTCTATTTTCTAAGCTTTTGGGACAATGGTCTAGATCATAGGCCTCTTGTATGCTCTCAAGTTCCTTAATCACCTCCTTGATCTCCTCGGCCCTTCCTTTATTCTCCTATTCTTTAAAATGATGAGTGACAACAATCTGATTTTCTAATTCTTGTAGGGCCTTTAGAACATCTATCAATTTAACTTTTATTCTCTTGTATAAATCTAAGGCCTCCTCTACTACTTTAGTAGCCATATTTCTATCATGGATTACATGCAAGAAGGTCGTCTTGATTTTTTCCATTGTGTTTTTCACTATTCGTGAATCAACAAAGGTAACATTAAGCTCTTTTTGACTTCTTGGTATGTTTTGAACTAAACTTTCCACATGCCTATGTATGTCATCCACTCTAGATAAAACTTGCACTTCTTCTTCAGTGGCTACCAAGAATTGACTTCTCCAATAATGATCAAACAAAGATGATGAACTACTATCAGAATTAATCTCATACCTTTCAAATATGTTTCCAAGGCTGTCATAAACCTTCTGTGCCTCTTCCTTTTACTCTTCAACAGAAAGTTGACAACCCAAATCACCAAGGTCACTAGGAATCTGCTCTAGACCATCTTCGAGAAAAGAAAAATCAGATTTAGCTCCTTCAATGTCATCTTCAATGCAGGGCTCCTGAGTTGGAGAACAGCATATGAAGTAAAAGGAATTTCATGAACATCTTTCTTCATAGGCTTGGTTTGGAAGTCAAACCAAAAACCACCTGTCATTGAAATAAAATAAAAAATCACCATCTTTATTGTTTTCTTCAAGTCCATCATTAATTGTCTCCACTATTTTTGTATTTGTATTAACTTCATTGGATAGCTCTACATGTGTATTCACAGTTGTTTTGTCAATTTCATTGCATCTATCCTTGGCATGTATATATGCATGCACATCTAAGAAGACTTCCTGGAAATCTGTCATGCATTCATCATGAGGCAAGGTATCCTCTTCAACTTCTAAATTGAATCTCTCTTCTTTTATCTGTTCTTCTTTATTCAAATAAGGCTTCAATTTTCCCTCTCAATGTTTGAACAGACTATTACCCAACTCATATGCAGCAGTACAAGTAACTCATTCTTGTTTGCAAACAACCAATAGCATAGATGAGACGGCATGAGAGATAGCATCACACTCATGGATAGACGAAAAATAATATTCTTCATTGCTGCAATAACATCTTTATCATGTTCTTTCCTGATTGTGACCAAGAAATGATGAACCATGTTGTAGATCAGATCTTGCAATCCCAAATCAATAGAGAATTGGTCACTGGTTTCTGCAAAGATTTTCAGTATGGCAACCCTTCTTGAATAATGGATACTTCTGATGTCATCAAGGTCTGGAAAACTATCTACAATCAGGTGCAAAACCTCTTTCAGTGTCTCATTGTCATATGGAACTTGAGATGCCACAATTCTCATTATCTCACTTAAGCACGAAGTAACCATCAGCTTGATTTGATTATTTGAGTTCTTCAACCATCTATGTTGACCTAAAGAAGTCACTGTAGGAGCAAGAGCCAGCTGCAACATATTTGAAGGTGACTACTCCATTATGCTCAAGCATCCATCTAATTCTTTGAGGGTGTTGAAAACAACATCCCTTGGTTGATGTCAAATGCTGAGCTTGCTACCTGCTTCATGTAGTACTTTAACAAGAGAGTTCAGCATAATATGTGGAATAATGGAGTGCAACTTGTATGTCACAGGCGAGTTCAGCATAATATGGGGCATGCCAATGATACATACAATGGGAGAGTATATTGTGGAGTTGAAACCCAAGGGAGAGGAGCTAGAACGTCTAAGCATTCAAGGAGATCCTATGATGGTCATGATGGAAGACTATTGGGTGACAAACATAACTTCTTCCAAAGATAAGATGATTGATCTAAATGGTGTTTGGTCTAATGTAGATGAGTTCAACTTTACACTCCTAGGGTGGCCACCAAATGCAACAATTGTTAGATGGAACCTTCTTGTCAAGAACCACCAACTTGACATAATGACGAGGAGTCTTGGTTGCAATAAACATTAGCCAAGGGCCACTTTAAGCATGATTCATGATGTTAAATCTGCTGCCCTCAATATTTCGAGCATTGCACAAACTTCCCTTGCAGCCAAAAAAAAGTTTTCGGTTGCATGGTGGAGTTTACAGCCCATTATCATTGTTGAGAAGTTTTTAGCTAAAACAAGGTGGTTCCCTGCCATTATATTTCTGATTCAGAGGAAAGAAATGTCATATCCATGGTATGATGCTACTACTAGCAGTACCTTCCTTGAGCAACAATAGACCAGCAGCTTGGGGCATCATAGTCAGGATCTTTGTATTACAAGGTAAGCCTTATAACACCAATTTGGAAGAGGAGAACATCATAGTTGACATACATTGGTCCATTTCTTTGAAAGGTACAGTGTAGAGGCAAAGTTAGAGGAATCCATTTCTTTATAACTTGAAATATAATCGACTAAATATTTAAAACATTAAATATATATACATAAAATTATTTTTAAATATAATAGACTAGTGTATTGAAAATATTTAATATATACATAAAATTAAAATGTTACAATATATAAAAATTCTAAATATTTATAACAATATGTTCCTAATCGAGAGTTGCATTCCCTAAGGGCTTAAACCATTCAAAATAGGTCTGAGAGAGACTAATTCCTCCTTCAAAAGAATTTGTTCTTTCCTACCCCAGATTAGTTTGATTCAATCGATAGAGGAGAGCCTAAGCCCAATTGTTTTGGTGTAGATAATACTAATAGCACCAATCAATAATGGGTGAGATGCCTATGAGAGAGCCAAATGCCTCAGCCCAATAGTATCCATTCCCTCCTTCCTTCCTTCATAAAGCACCTATCAATACTTGTCATTAATATTTATGCGCCCTATGCAGCAAGGCCTGTTGATTCTTGTCGCACATTATCTAAAAAAATTCATCACGATACTCAGATTTCTCACTCCAACTCTCATGTGCCCTCATGATTGATAACTCCAAAATGCCATGAGATCTCATTTCAACCCCAAAATGCCTCCGCTCAAACGTTTGTGACTGATAAATTAACCTTCACAACTGATAAATCCACCTTCACAACTAATAAATCCACATTTGCAACTAAATGTCACACAAAATACACCTTTAAAAATTTGCTGCAACAGTTGTTTAGGGTTTCCAACTTTACTGTTAAAGAGCCAAAAGAACACATTGAAGCTGCAAATCAAACTCTGTGCAAACCAACAATTGATTCCACTCCATACACAATTCTAGTACAGCTTGTACCTAGAAACGGCCACTGTTAAGGCTGCTTCAGTAACTTAGCTAGGAACCCATCTTTACAGTGACAAATCACAAATTTGGAATTTTCCAACACATATATGGACTAGAAATTTACCAAAACATGTAGTCTCAAGTTAAGACCATGCGTCTTTCAAACTTAACTAGTAAGAAAAATTTGACATGGACATTTCACTTCTAAGGTCATTTCAGTACTTCAAATCTGTCCCCCAACTCCCAATAACTATTTCATCAAATTACTGAATGAAACATAGTTCCATGATTGAGCAAGAGTTTCCTTTTTGCAGCATCAAGTAGATTTCTGCATATCAAATAGATTGATTGCAAAAAAAGCAGCAGAGTAGAAAGTGTGAGGCATTGAAAGTCATTCAGGAATAAAGTCATGCCATTCTTTGCTCCATTAATGAACCGCATTTAAAAATTTTGTCAATTGCTTGATGATTAAAGGAAACAAAATGCATTTACTTTATTTCTTGTAGGAATTTTTCCATCCACAAGTTTCTCCAACATTAACATGCTATCATTCTTGTGGTATTAATGTTGATTCTTTTACATATTCTTGCAAAGTCAAGCTGTTGTAGCTTGACTTTGTATCAAATGGTGATTGATTACATGTTGTTTCAATTTCACATTTTAGCATAGTCCTTGATATACATCACAAAGGAAGCATGAATTAGCGTAATTTCTTGTTGAAGGTTTCTATTGGTGAAAGGACCATGAATGTCTTTACCAATTATGGATCATAAATATGAATGTCCCACCCACAAGAAACTGTAAAACCACAACGCACACACAAGATTACACAAACAACCTTTATCTTAGTAAGACATAAATATATATCAACATAAGCACTATCACCAACTTTTGATCTTTTAGAGGATTGTAGTTTGCAATAGCTCTAGGTTCTATTCCGTTCCAACTTCAGGTTGTAACTGCTTCATTATTTTGTCAAACTTCAATTTCCACTACTTCAAGATTTTGCTTTACTTTCTTTATGTACAACTTTATTGGTCATGGACAACAAGATTCAATTAACTCCTAAGTATGCTCATGAGGTCAAAATTCAGATATAAAGTATTTGGGCAATATTTAAGGTAATCCCCTTATCATCTCCCATGATAGAGGTTGCATATGCAAACTGATATCAAGCTTAGCTATGACTTAAACAAAACAACTTTGACCTATATAACTTTTTATTGAGAATTCCCGTTGTGTGCCATGAACATTAATTCTTTTTCCAAGATGCAATGTCCTTTTTTGGTCCATTCCAAAATTCTTGGAAACTCCAACCTCTTGGAGAGCACCAACTTTATTGAAAAAGTATTCTAATAGTGGCAGTGAGTTCCTGTAGCCAAGATGAGTACAATGATAATTTCTGTGTACAAATCAGACATTCGAGAGGCACTAACACTTATTGGAAAAATAATAAATTTGTCATCTTAGGAAAGCACCAACCTTCATATACATTGATTTCCTATGCACTTAAGGTATTGGCGATGTGATCAAAATTCATATTATGGGATATTTTAATATTTTCTGTAACTTTGGTAGTTGTATAGAAAATAATTATTTATTGAATAATTAAATATTTAAGTTGGTGAAAAAGTGGAAAAGTAAAAGACAGCTTGTATACAATTATTTATAAAGGAATTGTCATAAGGAGAAAAAAAAGTGACTTATTTTTTAGCCCAAAAGTAAAGTTGAATTAAAAGGTCACTTAGCAGAAATTAAAAGACTATGGACAATATTATTTTATTGTTTTCGAGAAGTGTGTAAAGAAGAGAATTGAGAAGGGAAGGGCATTCTTGGCATTTTCATTTTACAGAACCCCATTCGGAGAAGTGAGCAACTATTCATCTTCAACCCTAGGATAAAAACCTTATGGCAAAATTGGTTTTGAGGAGGAAAACCTTGCTAGCCAATCACAGGTGGATTCTCACAAGATTCATAGATGTTTACAACAATTGGAGTTCATTTGATTTCATTAATGTGTTGAAGGTAAGAGATTTCAAATTCATTTGCTTGCAAATATTAATCACATTATCCGAGAATACAGTTCTAGAGATTGTTTGGCAAGCTATCAGCATCTGCAATTTCCAGCAGCCCACCTTTAAGGAGTACCCTAGCTGTACCATTTGAAACTGTCAATTTCCCATATACAAATGGAATTGCAGCTTTGAAAGGTTGGATGTGAAACAGTAAAAGGGATCATCAGTGTTATCTGATGCAAAGTCAATCTCTGAAGATTATCTGCAGGCAGCGTGGAAGTTTAGAAGAAGACATAACAGCAAAGAAGGGAGGTATTTGGTGTCCATTCTGCACATCTAAATAATAGCAATATATTTGAAAGGATCTAAACCCTTACATCATCTGCCGCTGCCCTCACCTTGGGGTATTATCCATTGAAACTTCTGGTCGCAGCACTATATATGCTATCCTTGCACATAAATAGAAACGTGAGAATGAAAAAGAGTCATAAAGGAGGTCACAGCTGCTGTTAGAGAGGTCTGGGGTCTGTGTAAGCTATGCGGAGGCTTGCAACCTGCATCCTGGGCGCCACTGTTAAGTGAAGACAATTCTAAGTGCCATTTCAGGTCTACAGTGTTCCCAACAGCAGTTGAGAAGGACTGGAACAGCAATACCAGAAGAAAGCAGATTTGGAGAAAGCAGAAAGTTCAGTGTTTTTGTTGATAACAACAACGAGCAAAAGATTCATTATTACGATTTGACCATTAAGAGGTCATAACACTTTTTATTTATTTGTAGTTGTAATGAATCTATCATTAACCATAATATATGTGCAATATGATAGTAAATGTTGAGCAGATCAGATATATGCCATTTATTTCAGTTTGATCGATATATGCATTTGTCAGACATTTAAAAATTTCACCACAAAGTACGAACCATCCGGTGTTGGTATTTCATCAAACATTTCTATTAAAACAAGAAAATTTAGCCTGGCATATTACCCAAGACCAGTTGACGTTTCTTAGCCACTGGTACACACTAATATCTAATTTGACATAATAGGAAGGGAAGGTCATTTTAAGCTACAAAAGTGCCCCGTGCATTTGACAGTGTTTAGACAGCAGGCTCATTTACAGCATAAAAGACCACCCCATGCACCTGACTGTGCTTAGACTACAAAGAGCATGTACTATAACCTGCTCAAGATTTAAATTTATTCTTATACGTCCTCCACTCAAGGACAAGCTCTTCACCAACAAACCCACTCAAGCGTGTTACAGCAGGGCTGATGTGGCAATTGACTATTCTAGACCTTTAATTTACCACCATTACAAGCTAAATCCCAACGCACACCCCGAGTTTCAGTTCAACAATTGCATGAAGAGAGATGCTCGTACATTTCCATGATTTGAGGCAATCACCAATTCCAAAAACTTGAAAAAACTTAAATCCATGAATGAACTTTAATCCTATACCTCCCGCACTCAGGCACAAGTTGTTCGCCACCAAACCTTACAACAATGCTGTTGTGGCAATTGCTTATTCGCGACGATTAGTTTGCCACTATTACAATGTAAATCCCAACCTAAACCCCAAGTTTCAGTTCAACAATTGCATGAAGAGAAATGCTCTTATAATTTCACGATGTGTAGCAGTCACCGACCCAGAAACTTGAAAACACTTGCATCCATGATTAAACTTTAATCCTATACCTCCCCGACTCAAGCACAAGCTCTTCACCACCAAACCTACTCAAGCGTGTTACAGCAGTGCTGATGGTAGCAATAGATTACTCCAGACATTTAATCTATCACCATTACAAGCTAAATCCCAACCTCAACCGCAAGTTTCATTGCGGTAACCGCATGGGGCGAACTTGTCTTACATTTATCCGATGCTAGCGTGGCAATCACGGTTCCAAAAAACTTTTTAAAAAAACTTTACGTCAATGAATTAACTTTACTCATACAAAATTTAACCAAAAAAATTCAATATGCACCGATAATAAAACTGCAACTAACCTTGTGCAAATCAGAAAGGGTAAAGAGGCATATCGTGACGGAAGTTGCTCGAGACGAATGAACAGCGAAGTTAACCCCTCCATCCCTGGCCGTTGTGCCGAACGGAAGCGGGCTACCTTTCAAGACCTTCACAGAAAAACCCTCCTCCTTCACGGCCACACTTCCGCCACTCTCCGTCTCTGTTCTAACACTTCTGACTTCACCTTCCATCCTTTTCACCGCATGTCCACCCTCAAAACCACCTCTGAGGATATCACATTGGGGTTTTCTCGGTGCTGGATTGCATAAAACAGACTTGCTGGCTCCCAAATTCTTCGAGCTAAGCAAGTGGCCGTGAGCAAATACAGGCACATTACATACAAGACAATGCGGAGCTCCCATCTTTAATATCCTTCATTCCATGATAAATCTGCAACTAAAATGCCTGAATTTTAGTTCAAATGAAAGCCCCTCAAAATTATGAGAATATGAATTGAAGGAGATGATGAGGCACTTAAAAGAGCGTGAGATTGAGATAGCGTGAAGAAGAGGTTGAAATTATTTTATTAAATCACGTGGCTGCGCCTTTGAAAGCAATGGTCGCTACTTGGCGCTCAAAAGATGTGATATTCTTTTTTGTTGCTTTCACTTTGCACTTTATGCTCTTGAGCCCCTCCATTCACTCGTTTTTGTCTTTGCTTAGTAAATTTATGTAAATGGCATAACACGCTCACTGCTATCACATCATTCCTGCAACCTGAGAGACACGTGTACATGAAGTTTGTTAGTTTTTTTTTACACTTTTTTAAAACAAAGGGAAATTATCAAAATATTTGTATGTGATGTAACGTTGGGATGAGTTGATAGGGATGTTGAGAATTCTACAATCTATTATTACAATTTTCATTTTTGTGTAAGAATACAAATTTATCATCAAAGTTTTCTAATTTATCATCAGGTTGAGAATTCATTTTGATATACCAAAAAAATTTATACAAATAGATATAGAAACAAAACATTTATCATCGAATTGAAATTTCATTTTAATGTATCAAAGAAAATTACACAAGTAGATATGTAGAAAACACATTCACTATGGAAATCATATTGGAAAGCATATGATTGAAAGTTGATAGTTGAAAAACCAACTTGTTAGTGTTGTATGTTGATGGGTTTCTTGCTAAACTTTAGAAAACTAAAATTTTAGGATCAATAACTTTTGTCGTAGCCCTATTTTCATTTCAAGATTTATATTGGAAAAAATAAAAGTAGAATTTTTAAATAATTTTTAGGGTTAAAGTAATGATATAATGAGGAGTTGAGATAGTAAAAACAAATTTGATAATTAATAATGAGGTTTATGGATTTAGATTGTGTTTAATGATTTAGTTTGGTGTTTTATTATTAAAATTGATTATAATATTTTTTATTTTTTTGTCACAAATTGTGTTCAATGATTTAATTTGGTGTTTTATTACTAGAATTGATTGTAATATTTAAACATATTGTTAGATGATTCACATTTTATTTTAGTTCAATTCTACATTGAAGAAATGATATTTGTGACTAAGGATTCAACTTTTGTTTATATATTTGATATATGTGCTCTCAATCTCCTAAGATATGCTCACTTTGGATATATGAATATGGTGGTATCTAAATATATCATTAGACTTTGTTATGGAAGGGATTTTGTCTTTCTCAAACCCCTTTAAACTAGTTTCACAATGTGAATAAAATTGAAGACATGTCAAGCAACCATTAAATATCCCTAGTATGTCTTTATCGTGCAAATGGTGATGTTAGTCTATGAGACCATGATGATACAGTGATCTCTAAAAAAATGATAAGACCAAGTGTTGTACACCTTACAAGTCCTTGTAATATCTCTAAAAAAATTGAAGACATGTCAAGCAACCATTAAATATCCCTAGTATGTCTTTATCATGCAAATGGTGATGTTAGTCTATGAGACCATAATGATACAATAATCTCTAAAAAAATGATAAGACCAAGTGATGTACACCTTACAAGTCCTTGTAATATTTAATTAATGTAATGTATTGTAATTGGTCTCTTATAGAATAAAGCACCACCCTTGAAGGAATCTATGAGATTCCTTGTACGACATTCTATGGCACTAGGCTTATGTAATCTAATGTATGAAATGGATGTGTAAGAGCATTTTATGACATAGGAATTACATAAGAAGAGCATCGATGATATGTTATTCAATGATGTCATTAGTGGTGATAGTCGATGCAATTGGTATCAATGCTAGTCAATGATGTCGTGATGATACAATGCTCTCTAAAAAAATATTAAGATCAAGTGTTGTACACCTTACAAGTTCTTATAATATTTAATTATTGTAATGTATTGTAATTGACCTCTTATACAATGGGCTACCACCCTTGTAAGAATCTATGAGATTCCTTGCATGATATTCTATGACACTTGGATTTTACATTATGATTTATTAAAGGAACGTGTAAGAGCACCTTATGACATGGGAGTTACATAAGAAGAACATTGATTAGAGGAATTGTACATAAGAAGAGAATTGATGGGAGGACTTACCTTGACTTTTTATTCCAAATACTATGTAAGATTAAGAGGAGTTAATCATATGCACACTTAACCATGGGATAATGGCTTTCTATTATGTTGTCCTTGTTTCCATTTTGTGTGAAAATAGGATAACCCCTATGATTTTTTCTTTAAATTCGTCCTCTTTTCTCTTAAGTCGAGTAATGAGGCATTTTTGTTGTCTCATTTGTCTTCGAATATTGGGTATTCGAACTTGGTATTTCCCTCCTTTTGGTTAAAATTTCAAAATTTTAACTTAAAAGTTGTATTTCTTGTCTTGGTGTAAATTTGAGGTTTAAACCTGAAATGACACTATGTTTGGCTTTTTAGTATTAAGTTGGGTTTTAAACCTGAATTTAACTTTGGAGGTCATTTTGGCATTTTTGGTGTCAATCGAACTTATAAGTCTAATTTACATCATTTTTTATATTATAAGTGTTTATTGGACTTCTAAGTCCAATTTACATCATTAATATGTACGATTTTCCATTTATGATTTTTAGAATTCATTTTTTATTGGGTTTCTTTTATCCTTTTATCTACCCATTTATGCCCTATCTTTCTCCATTGTTATTTTTGTGGAGATTTTGGAGCTCGATTTCTTTGGAGGAACCGAATTTCTTACAAAATCGGATATGTTAATTCGTGGTATGTATTTCTCTTGCTTTTTTCCTTTGTTTTTATTGTGAGTTTTCTTCGTAACGAAATTTTATCATCAAACATACACATTGAAGTTTTCTTTCAATGAATATGTTTAATGATAAAGATTTAGTTATCATTGTTTTTTACTTTGATAAACACTAGTTCTAGAGTGTGAGTCGGGACTGTAAACCTGGCACAAACCATAGTTTTACCTAGGGTGTGAGTCAGGTTTCAATCTCGATTCACCCTCTTTTATTTCCTTTGTATTGTTATGCCCTGCATGTATGGCGTGGTTGTGTCCCTGTCATACACTAGAGCTTAGGTCTACAATGTGTGGCGGGGATACAGTCCTGCCACCCTTTTTATTACCTATCTTTGAGATTATTCAATGGTGTTAGTCGGGTTTGTAAACCCGATCACCATCACCTTTAAAGTAATGGTGGTGATTAGGGTTACAACCCCGACTCCCCACCATTGTTTGTTATGCATTTCACAGTTTTCCCAAGTGTCGATCAGGGGTATAACCTCACCCGACACCACCAAATCAATCGAATTCTTTCATAAGTGTCGGTCGGGGTTATAACCCCAAACACTACCAAATCTTATTATTTAAAAAAAAAAAAAAAAAAAGTGTTGGTCAAAGCTATAACCCTACCCGACACCTATCCTTACTGTTCCATTATCAAGTGTCAATCGGAGTTATAACCCTGATCACCACTTAATTGATATTTTGATTTTACATCAAAATAGGTGTGAATTAGGGGTATAACCCTGAGTTACACCACTCTATAATGTTGTTCCCTTGGTGTATTTTGGGGATATAAACCCAATATACCCCTATTTTGGTTTTTTGTCTTTTATGAAGTGCAAATCAGACTTGCAAGTCCGATATGCACCTGTTTTGGTTGTACACTTATACTAAGTGTAAATTGGACTTATAAGTCTGATTTACACCTAGTGCACACACTTGCAAATTGGCGGTTTTTGACCAATTTGTGGCAAATCAATGGTTTTGTCCTATCAAATAGAGATTTCTATGCAAGCTAATTGTTTCAAATGATGATCTCCTCATGTTGCAGTGCATTCATTGTAAATGACGAAACCTTCACCTAGTAAAAGAACAATGAAATTCAAGAAGCAAGAAGTACATCCAGTTTTTCCTCCTTCGTCTATATCATCTAATATTGATAATATTAGAGATACAGAGATTAGCCATGTGGATCTCGACGAGTTCTTGAAGAGAGTGAAAGCACCACCAGTATCCTACAAAATGGAGCCCACAATTAATAGTGAAATACATTTGGTGGCGGCCTTTCCCATGTCTGCACAGAATCTAGAGTTTATGTTGGCTCTAGCCAATAGGTATGATCCTACCACTAGGTCAGTCAAGGATGTTGATGGAAAGAATACACTCATCAAGATTGATGAGGATTTTTTTGATACAATCTTTAAATGTTCACCTATAGATCAGTATGCAGTTAGCAGTGGCTTACTTTGACAACAATTCAAAGAAGTGCAAGATGAATATAAATGACATTTGGTTAAAAACACCTAGGCCTACAATTTCACGATGGCCTAAGACTCTTCCTCGCGGTGACTTCATTGAGGAGGTCAATGATCTTATTCCTCTTCTCAATAGAGTAAAAGGTCTTTTGACTTATAATACTTACTATAAGTGGATGTATCAGTACATTCACATTATTAGGCAAGCAAGCAAATTACATATGCTTTATGTAAACAATTGACCAAGGTGCCCACCACTTTGAAATTCTATATGACTTCCTACCTTGTTTATGTAGCTACCTCAATGAGGCATTTTCCAGGTCTATCTACTACAGGTGACAGGAGTCAAATTGGACTATTTACAATTACTTCACTCAATTAACTCTCAAGGAGAGTTTGCACCATTTTAGGAGGGTAAATGATGCCTTCTTTGCTCATTATATGTGCTTATTTGATAAGGATCTTCAGAACAAGAGAGTATCATATGAGGCATGGAAAGTGGTGAGTGAATATGGTTGCATTTTTTTATAATTCCCCACATTCACCTATATCAGGATTGGATGCTTTGATGAAGAACCATTCATGCTCGCAAGGTATCTGTCAGATAAGATCATCCTTATGGAGATGGCTCATCAAATGATATCCATCCATAAGCGTCAATCTGGAGATCATAAGACAGGTCTCAAGTTCTCTATCACTATAGGGAGATATTCTATCAATTCCATCTACAAGGCTTGTGCCATGGAGGAAGAGATGAGAAGGGTGACTATGAGATTCTTCAAAGCCAGAAATTTCTTTGACTATAGGGGCATGAAGAATAAGATTAAGAAGAACTACACACATATTCATCGAATTGAGGATGTATGGGTGGATTGCAGGACTGAAGAGGATATGCAAAGAATGGATTATCGTCGTCTAACAGTAGAACAAATTGATCGTTTTGCTCTTGTTGAGGTTCCTGAAGATCTTGAAGAGGATGGAGATATCCTAGATCATGCATATGAGAAAAACAAAGTTGTTGGATTACCTTTGCCTCTCATTTAATGGTCCCAAAAAGAGAATACTTCTATAAGGGTCAGGTTTCAAAAGATTCTTGATAATACCATTGTTTGGTTGAACCTACATGGTGTTCAACCGAAGCCTTTCCAAACTGAATCATTTGAAGAGAATGTTGTAGAGCCTAAAGGAAAGATTTATGAGTTAAGGACCAAGAATAAACAAGATCCTATGACTCCTAAAGGTCCAAAATTCAAGTTCACTGTTAGAAAAGGTAAGAGTCAAGGTGAGTCTTCAACTCAAGAGACTCAAGCTCAAGAAGAGATTGATGAAGGAGACGAAGAAGAAAATGAAGATGAACAACAACAACAAGATTATCTTGAAAGGAACAACGACAAGAAGAAGGAGAATTTGATGAGGAGGGAGCACTTGAAATCCCAAGTACTTCCCATTGTCGAGAAATGCATTAAGGTATTCCTCCTACATCATGTGATATCACAAGTACTACTTCATTCTCCTTTACCGATGCCATTCCTTTGAGTTCTATGGTGTCATTTTCTTCACAAGCTCCTCAAATCCATGTTATTCCTTCCACTCCCACTAGTGAATCAACCCTTGACACACCTCATGACAATCTGGATACTGTTTTCCTTCCTAATTTGTCTAGGGTTACTTCTTCCATGTTGGAAGATTTTGAAAATTTCATGTCAGAAACCCAAGTTCCTCCTCAAGTTCTACTACTATTTCAAATACACCTACCATTGTTACCTTTTCTTCACCCATTGTTACTACTGGTTTTCAGTTACAGGAGTTGGCTACACAAATTTTGACTGCTGGAGTAGATGAAGATTCATCATTGACACCTTGGTTAGTGTCTAACACTCCTAAGAAGAAAAAGAAAGCCATATCTTCGGATGATTTTGATTTTAATTAATTGGTGCCTATTAAGTCCAAAGGTAAGAAAAATGCTAAAACTCTATATAGGGTGAAGGTAGATGAATCAAAGAACAAATATGTGGAGATGGTTATTCCCCCTCCAAACACAAATCTTGATAGAGTGTAACCTATTGATTATGTCATCAGAAGAATTAATTTTGGTAAACAAAAGCATGAAGGTACAGTAGAAGATGCTCAAACTTCTTTCCAGCACCTTGTAACAATGTTCAATGAAGAGAAGATGAAGAAAGATAAATTAAATAAATAGTTTGGTCAACTCACAGAGGTTTTGATCAAGATTACCAAGTCATCAAAGGTAATTGAGTCGGTCACTTCTTCCGTGGATGAGAAAGTTGTTAAACAAGCTGAACAGGTAAATTCTCATGGGAGAACAGTGGGCGAATGAATGGATAGATTGCTGAGCCAAGAAGCTCATCTTCTATGTTCATCAGTTACTCTTGTCAACAACTTGGAGGAGATAAAGGTTGAAATTGATGACTTTGAATTTGTTTTTAAATGAATTATAAATGCATGAGAAGGACTTCGACTCTTGGTTGAAGTTAGAAGATTTCCAGTTAGATGTTCTAGTTGATAATGGGGTGATCCCTTCAAGGGAGATGTACATTGAGCAATAAGAAATACTAGAACATCAGATGAACACACTTGAGGTGCTTATCAAAGATTCAAGGGAAGCACAGAAAGAATGTAATGATAAAGGTAAAGACATCATCAAAAGATTTTGTCTCTTCCTTGCACTTTCCTTGATGAGAATCAAAAGCCCCTCCATGAAGATGTAATTGTCAAAGATTTCAGTTTATTGATTGGTGAAGAGGTTGATAAACAAGCTTTCTCATTGTCCTCTATTGACAAGCTGGTGGATATCCAAGTTAATCTGGATGATCTAGCCTCACTTTTGAAGAAGTGTAAGAAACGCTACGTGAACCTCAGAGATTTTATCATCTAGGTCAGGGCCATCACAAGTCACAATGAAGGACTTGATCAAGAACCAATGAAATCAACTTTGTAAAAGTTTGAGGAATTCTTAAAGAAGGATCAAAATGGAGTGTCTAGTGACGCTTAATAATTTTCATAGTAGATACATTTTTGAATAAAACATTGACACCTCAAGTGTCATTTTGTATTTAGTTTTTGCACTTAGGCAATGCATGAGTCTGAAATCAATTAGGACTCTTCTTTGAATTAGTCACAGTTTTTCCTATATTTTTTTAGTACACCTATATATATATATATATATATATATATATATATATAAGGTTGCTCATTGTAAGGGGAATTGAATCATCTTTAATCTATATGTCGAAACTCTATCAAAGTAAAGTGCAAAAGTGAAACTTTTATGTTCCTCTTGTGATCTTACAAACTTGATGATTTAAGAAGAAAGGTTTGGCATCCAGAATTTGTGTTGGATTCATTTGTGGTTTATGGTGAGAGTGTTCTTATGTCATTTTCGTTATAATCCTTATTTACTCAAGTAAAGGTGTATTGAGAGGATATCATTAAAGTGTAGAGACATTTGTTAACTTGTGAACTTTGTGTCATATCTTGACTATTGTTGTTAAAATTAGGAATTGGTGGTCGTAATATCATTTTGAAGACTTTGTGCTTAATATTGGTATTTTAAAGATAAAGTTAGTTGATATATATTAAGGTTACACTTTGAAGACGTTGTTCTTTATTATGTTATCTTGGAAAAGGAAAATAGTAACTTGAAGACTTTGTGTTTCATATTATCATTTCACAAAAGCAATATCGAATGTGAAGCTAAGAATTAGTTTAAAGACTTTGAAATTTGTCTTGATTTTATTAGTTGATTCATTGGGTTACTGAAGAGTTTGTAAAAGGTTGATAGGACAGTAGTGAATTTAAGACTTTGAGCTTAAACACTCTTTCCAGTCTTGAAGAAGCAACATAGGACTTTGCGCCTTTATGGACACTTTGCTTCTTTTCTTATTCATATTATATTATTATTGCTTTTCAAGTTAATTTGTAACAAAGAAACTGTAAGAATTATTACTTCTCTATATTGTAATTTTTTTCTTGAAAATAGAGGAAAAGAATAACATCTATCTTGAAAAAGAAGATAGGATGATGTACTGCTCATGTTAGAATAGGAGTTAAAATTGTGTATCTTATTTTACTAAAATAGAGTAGTGAATCACAGAGAGAGCCTTCCCTTAAATAATTAAGAGAGATTTAATTTCGTGTTGCTATAGTTGAAACCACAATTTTGTAAGCTCTCCTAGTTTGCAAAATTTTCAACCAACATATTCTTACAAATTAAGGTCATAGGATAATAACTTATATCATGCGATTTTGGAGTGTGAGGATTAGTTTTTAGATTACTTAATTGCAAAGGGTATTGTTATTGTTGGATCGTCTCATTATGTTTGCAATCTTTTTAAAGTTAATTTAGTGAGAGACCTACTTTTTTAGGCTATGTTTTCTTGATGTACTAGTTTAGTTGTTTGTAGTACCCCTCCCCTAATCAGATTCTAATCTCGGTTTGACCTTGGTTAGTTTACCATGTTATAATGTTATAGTCAAATGTTTTGATTATCGTTCGTACCTGTTAATGTGGTTTTTGCATCAATTCTTATGTATGTTTATTTGTTCTCTTGATTCGTGTTATTAATCTCGGGCTAACATTTTTATTATATATATATATATATGCATGTATGACTCTTGGTTGCAGGAGATTGCAGGTACAATACCGCATAGGTACGAGGTTCGTCTCTACTTGGATTCGCAGGTTCGAGTGTGCCTCTTTGGTCCTTAGAGATTGGATTAGGTGGTCGTAATACCCTCGTTTTACCCTTGTCGTGCTCAAGTAAGTGTCGTCGGTCCTTCGTCAGTATCCCCTTTTGGTTGGGTATGTGGGTCGTGTATCTGGTTGGCTTTCTTGGGTTGCATGTGGTAAAATCGAGTATTTAATGTATTCTTGTACGCATTGGTAATTAAGGGACCAAATTAAATAGGTCCCCTTTGTACGATTAATCATTAATATTGCTCAATTCCTGTTTATAGCAAGTTTGATTTAAATGGTTAATTTTAAATGATGGATTTATTTAGTTTATGCTTTTTGAAAGGAAAGATTAAATTTATTCGAAATAGAAATAATTTAACCTCTTTGGCATGTTGGAAATAGAAAGGTTAATTTCAATTTATTGAGAAAATCAATTTTTTGAAGAAAAGCAAGTTTAGTATATTTGATAGTTAAAAAAATGAATGATTTTTCATTTTATTGGAAAAAAAGTATTTAAATCCAAAAATAGGAATTTTGGTCAAACCTTTCCCATTTTTTTTTGAATAAAAGGGTAAAAACTTTAATGAAAAACAGACACAAGCATTACAAAGAGAACTAGAGCCCTGAGGCCCCAGAGAAGAACTACCAACCCAGCCACAGATCAACCAGCTTTAAAACCACCCATGTCCTCAATGAAAATCTTCTGCAGTTCCTGACAGTAATCCCCAGAGAGATGCTCCCAACCTTCAACTTTCCAATCACTATCATGGTCCGAGGCCCACTTGGCCAAATAGTCAGCCACTCCATTCCATTCCTGAGGAATATGGATGAAGGACACCTGCTCCATTAAAGAGCTAATCTAGAGAATCTGCTGAACAATCCTTGCCAACTGCCACTAAATCCCACTCACCTTCTGCTCTGACAACAAGTTAACAACAATTTGTGAATCTGATTCACAAATCACCTTCCTACAACCCAACGCCAAAGCCCACTCAAGTGCATAAAGAATCGCAAAACCCTCCATAAAATTATTAGACTGCCACCCTTTATGCACCGAAAAGAAGAAAACAACCTCCCCCTGCTATTCCTGCCAACACCACCTACTCCAACAGGGCCTGGGTTACCTCTAGATGAGCCATCAGTGTTAATCTTGATAAACTCATCCTGAGGGGGTATCCACCTTCCCCCCCTTTGCACCTTCTTCATAGCCCGTCTACCTCTCTTGACACAAGCAGAGGCAGGAGACAACTCCTGCAAGCCAAGCCTACTCACAATATATGCCTCATCTCTACCCAGCAGGAAAATCACCTCACATTTAGCTTCCACCGTCTCCTGAATCATAACAGTGATCCTATTCCAAACTTGTTGAACAAATAGTTTGGCCTCACAAAAGATCCTCCTATTCCTTTCGAGCCAGATCTGCCACAGAATGAAGATGGGCCCAATATATCAAACAATCTGGAGGAAGGAGGATGGGATAGGAGGTCTTCCCAAATTGCTCCAAAACTCCACCAGAGAATCCGCATGGACACAAGGATGCTTCCACACCCCCCACCAATAGTGTCAGATAAGCATAGAGAAGGGGCATCTAAACAACAGGTGTGCGAAAGGCCCCAAGAATCCCCGCTTGTGGATATTGTCCCAAGTTAGACATCTATTCCAAGCCAAAGTCCAAGCAAAGCAGTTACACTTCGGCCAAGAAGCATTATTCCACACCTGTTTCCACCAGTTCACTTCTCTTCCCTCAAGTCTTAGGCTCAACAATTCCCAGTATCCACGAGCCACAGAAAAAATGCCCTTAGGATTTGGAGACCAAGCAAGCCCATCCCTACCCTTAAGGGAGCTACAGTGTCTATTCACCAAAATGCCCTACAACTAAGCACACTCTTCCTCCATCCCAACAACCGGCCATTCATTAGGAGTCTTCCACCACTCCAAATCCAACCGACCGCACCTATAGACAGCCTTAAAGTCACTCACCCTTGACCATCCCGCTTCCAAAAACCTCTGGCCCAGGTTTCCAAGGTTAGGAAACTGATTAAGGATGGGAGGGTATCCATCCCAAGAGTCATTCCAGAAAAAGGACCTCTTCCCCCCTTCTGCAAATCCAAAAAAGCCCTGCCTTAATGAGAGAAGCCCCCCTCTTGAGAGTGTACCAGATCGATGAGCCCTTTCCTTCAAGCGGATATCTAGGGATTTCCTCCATTGGGATCCTCTGCATATATTTGTTGGCCAAAATCATGGCCCAGCCTTGATCTTGTTCAACACACCACCTCCAGTACAATTTAGCTGCAAGTGCTTCCCCAAAAAGAATAGACTGCCTTAACCCAAGCCCCCCGACTGCTTCGGGCTACACACGAGGTTCCAATTGACCAGACTCCATTTGGAAGAGGAGAGATTACATGCCCATAAGAATTGCCTAGCCAGAGAGTCCAAACCCTTCAAGAACCACTTAGGAGCCACCTGAAGCATACATCGATAGATCAGAAGAGCCTGAACCACCGACTGAATCAGTTGAACCCTCCCCGCAAAGGATAACCATCTATGATTCCAGTGATCAACCTTCGAGCGAAATTTATCCAAGATCCCCTGCCACGACTCCCTAGGAGGGTTGCCAGGGGAAATGGGAATACCCAAATAAGTCAAGGGCAGGGAGCCAACTTGGAATCTCAAGATAAGAGCAATCCTCCTTTGAATAGATTTAGGAGTGTTGAAAAAGAGGATAGAAGATTTATCCTCATTGATCAACTGGCCAGAAGTCGCAAGATAAACATCCAAGACCTTACACAAATTAGTAGCTTCGTTGACCCGAGCTAGCCCAATAAGGGTTGTATCATCCACAAACTGCAAGTGAGATTGCAGCTGCAAGTCATTACCCCATCTCCAACCCTGAATGGTACCCAGGCCCACATTATGCTTAATCAACCTCCCCAGACCCTCAGCAAGAAGATTGAATAAATAAGGGGAGAGGGGATCCCCCTGGTGGAGACCCCTAGAAGCACCAAACAGCTCAGTATGGTCCCCATTGATAAGCATAGAGAAAGAGGTGGATGTAACACAACTCATAACTCACTGGATCCACTTGTCAGCAAAACCAAAAGCCCTGAGGATCTTCTGAAGGAAGGACCACCGAACTCTATTGTATGCCTTAGCCATATCCAACTTGAAACATAGCTTTTTCCTCAGAGGTTGCCATAGAATGGATGGTCTCCGTGGCAATAACCACCCCATCCAGAATTTGGCGCCCTTCCACAAACCCACTCTGCTCCTCATAAATAACATTCCCCAGGAACTTCTTCAATCTATCCGCTATCAGCTTAGAGATGATCTTATAAATCACATTACAAAGAGAGATAGGGTGAAACTGGCCTAACCAATCGACCCCTTCACACTTGGGGATTAGAGCAATGAAGGTTGCATTCAATGCCCTAAGCATCTGCTTATTCCTCTGGGACTCCTGGACCACTTACAATAAATCCAGCTTAATAATATCCCAGAACTCTTGAAAGAATTCAAACGGGAACCCATCTAGTCCAGGAGCCTTTCCTTTCCTCGTGTGGAAGACAATCCTCTCCAGTTCTTCTAGCAAATAGGACATAAAAGTTGCTCATTCATCTCCCTCGATACAAGAGAAGGGATGCATGCCAGAACCAGATTCTCCTCCACTGTTTCCCCTTGAGAGTCCTCCCTAAAGAGGGACTAGAAAAACTGAAGAGCCTCCCTAGACATCTTCTTCAAGGATAAGCACTGCTCACCTCTATCATTAACTAGAACAGGAATGGAATTTTCGTGTCTCCTTACTTTCACTGAGTTGAAGAAGAAAGTAGTGTTCTTGTCTCCCTCCTTCAGCCAATCAATACGAGCTCTCTGCTTCCAATATATTTCTTCCCTAAGCTCCCATTCCTCTACCACCTTGACAACCTTGTCTTCTCTCCAAGCCATTCCTCGGACAACCCATGCTCTCTGATTTCACTGGTGATCTCATTCAGCACAATTTGAGCAACTTTCTTCTCATGAAAAATGTTCCCGAAACCTTGTCGGTTCCACTGTTTAAGTTGAAGCTTAACAAATTGCAGCTGCTTGGCAAAAGAGTACATGGCAGTGCCAAAGGCTGACCTCCCTTTCCTCCACCAGTCCGCAACAAGAACCTGCAAAGAAGGGTCCCGAAGCCACATAAGTTGGAATTTGAAGGAAGGCGAATGGGATACTCGAGCCAAAGACGAAACCAGCTTAATGGGCTAGTGATCCGACCCTCTCCAGTCAAGAATCTCAGAACTAGTGGACCACCCCCCTCCAATCCAAAAGCAAGAAATCAGAAAATGATCCAGCCGTTCAGTAATCCAATTCTCTCCCACCCTCCTGTTGTTCCAAGTGAACAATCCATTGCTAGGCTTGATGTCAACTAGTTGCAGCAAGGATATACTATCCTGGAAAAGGAAAGAAGAAGGTTCCAACCGCATTACACCCCCCTTCTTTTCACTCAACTCCAGGATGGCATTGAAGTCTCCTGCCATAATCCAAGGATGAAAAGGGGCCAACCTTCGCATACCAGAAACATGAGACCATAAGTTTTGCTTACCCTGAAGATCAGTGGGAGCATAGATATTCGAAAACAAGATGAATTCCCTAGTCTCAAGACTAGATAGCACCCTGGATAATGAGGATCTGGAGGTAGCCCACCAGACAAGGCGAAACCTTAAAGGGTTCCAAAGATAGGCCACCCCTCCCGAGGAACCAGCTGCCCCAACACACTGACACTCGCCTCGCCCCCACAGCTTTGGCATGAGACCCATCATACTCTCCACTGAAAGTTTAGTTTCTTGCAAGAAAAGGACATCAGGTGAATGATTCCTAATCAAATCCTGAACAACTTTTTGTCTAGGGTTGTTGTTCAAGCCCCTTACATTCCATGAGAGCACAATCATTTAGGAGGGTTGGAAAAGTGCGAATCCAAAGTCTTCACTAATCCTGACTCAACCAGATTCTCCCCCATCAATTTGATCTTATCGAGATCCTTCTTTCTGCCAACCTTTGAGCTCTTCTCTGAAGCACTTTTCTTAATATCTTTCTGATGTAGACCTAGGTGAACGGAGGACTTATTACTTTTAACCCCAGCTGGTTCTAATTTCAAAGCAATCGGAGAACCCTCCCCCTCAGCCCAATTCACCTCAATACCAAGAGCTAGGCCCAACTTAACCCCTACTATCTGGTCCATCTCCATCTGTTGGCTTCCAACCACTAGCAGGGCCTAGGTAGATTCCTCCATTACACTTTTCGGAACCCCTCCTGATGCACCTTGATCTAGAGGGGTTAACCCCGGATTTACTTCCTGATGGCTCAGGTCATCCAAGGCCTCAAATCTGTTAAAGGTATCCTCCTCACGTCTCTCCTGTAAGGGCCTATTTTGTCATCTATTCCTGTTCTTTTTCTTAACTGAGACAAAACCATCAACACCCTCTACCACAATCGACATGGCAGCTTTCCCTTTCTCAGCCCTATCAAGGCTTGGTTCTGACTGCTGAGGTTGTCGCACCACTGGTTTGTATTTAGGATACTTACGCTGTAAATGACCATACTCGTGACACAGACGGTAGCGAAATGGTAAAGTCTCGTAATCTAATTGTTGAACCCAAGAATAAGAGCCTGCACACATATCTATAGCATCGGGCAAGGGTTTACTAAGATCTATTTCAACACAAATACGTGCAAAGGTCATTACCTTTCTCCCTAGAGTTTGTGACGAGGATCCCACTGGCCTCCCAAGCAGAGCGACGAGCATTTGTAGCACATCCTCCCAACAACATTCCATTGAAAGACGTGGTAACCGAACCCACACTGGAACCCTATTTGGGAGCTCCTCTGAAGGATTAAACCCCGCATGCCAAGGTTTGATGAATAATCCCACATGGTTGTAAAAATAAGGGCCTCCTTCAAAGACCCTATTGCGATCCTCCATGCAGTTGAAAGTAACCATGAAGTAGTTATTTGCCAAAAGCATAATCTCCATTTCCCCTTCTGGTGCCCAAGTCCGATGCACCCAGTTTCCAAAAACTGCAAGGAAACCCTCATTCCCAAAAACTTGCATTATAGCGAGTGATTTGAAAAATATTCAATGTCTTCAGCTATTAGCTCAGGAGGGATGATCAACTTTGGCCTCTCACTGCATCTCTCCAGGCAACCATTAATCTTCACCATGCGAGAGCTGCCAGCACTCCCAAACCCCGAGTCGGAGGAGAATAGATTATTGGTGAAAGTCTTCATACTTTGAAGTGGGGCTTTTGAGCCCACCGCAGCATGAAAATCCATGGCTAGAGCACCCTGCGAGGCCTCACCACCAAAACTCGCCATCTGGGCACAAAAATAAATAATAATAAAAAAAACCAGAGGGCCAATGACCCACACCCCTAAGGGCCCCTCACGGAGGCTCAACACCCTAGGCAACTCCCTTCCCACGCACCCCCAAAGAGATGGACCCGCTGGATATCTCTATCACACGAGACTACCTGGGCCGCAGCAGCTTAGAACCCCACCCCCGCATAGCCTCCACCCCTCACGAGAACCCCACTCACACCCACCACTGCCAAGCCCTGCTCAGCACCACCCAACACCGCTACCCCCCGACCCCCTGCACTTCCCTCCCCCCGCACGAGCCTGCACCTACACTTCCCGCAAGCTAGGATCGTGAAACCCTTGCTCAGCCACTTGCGAGCCTTCACACAAATGCAGACATGTTCTCCCTCTTAGCCTCATTTCAAACCTTTCCCATTTAACCTAGATTTGAAAAATATTTTTGGGAGGATTATTTTGGAGAGATTTTTGGAAAATATTTTTGGGAGAATGATTTTGGAGAAATTTTTGGGCATTTGTAAGAGGAGGAAATTTCTGGAGCTTGCAAGTTGGGCTCTTCAACAAATCACTTCCAGGAATGCATATGGAGGTAGGATTTTTATTATTCTCCTTTGTCGCCAAAGAAATTTACTGTTTGGTTTTGAAAGAAATGTGTTTGTTGTTGGAAAATATTTCAAATTGGTGAATAAAGAAGAATAGCATTGAGATTTTGAATTCATCCCTCCTTGAATTCATTCCTTTGTTTTCAAATCAGTTTCTGGTTGCTCAGTTTGATTTCTAGATTGAATTTGGGTTTGGGTTTTAAATCTTTGCTTATTAGTTTGTGTTTTGCAAATTAGTTGGATGAATGTGTGAGGAATGATTCTTTTGCCCAAATATGATATTTGGTTGAGGAAGATTGCCTATTTTAGTCTGGTAATTCACCAAATTTTATTATTTTGAATACCTTGGGTATTCTGGAAAATTATTTTAGTCTCTGTATGAGACTGTGAATTAAAGAAAGACTGGGGTTTTCTTTTTTTTGAAAGTTTAATAAAAAAAAAGAAATATATAAAAATTTAAATCGAAATTTATTTTGGACGTTTTAGGTTTTGGAGGGCGGAGGAGTCGAGGCTCAACTCTCGCCCCCCTCCCCTCCACGGGCTCACAGCCTTGGAGGTCTATGACCACACTCATGGCCACAGAGCTCTGCGACCACAGTGTGGATGTCACGGACCTGCGTCCACCATGGTGGCCACAGCCTCCGCGACTAGGGAACAACCTCCACTCCCATGGAGGGAGGTGGGTGGGCCTCGCAGTTTGCCCTATTTTTATATTTAAAATAAAAATGCATCGCAATTTAAATTTTGGGTTTTTTAAAAGTTTTAATATTATTTTATTAAAAAGTTTTAGAATAGTTTTTTATTATTAATTATTATTTAATATATATTTTATTGATTGAGGATTAATATATATATATATATATATATTAATTAATATTTAATTTGTAATTTTATTATTAATTATTAATTAGTATATATTTTATTAATTGTGGATTAATATTTAATTTGTATTTTTCTATATGTGTGCAAGGAAGTATCAATTTATTTAGAAAATGATCATCGATATTTATTTCCTTTTTAAATGTATATTTCCATTTTTGGAAAGTGTGTAATTGTGTCGCAAGAGATGAGATTAGATTATTGTTTTCGAAAAAGTATGAGAAAGATGTTTTATTTTGAAAAATGAATATCATATTTTTAGTTGATTAATGAATACTTGATTTTATATCATTGTGTGTATTGCATACATTATAATTACAATCATGTGATTTTGGTTTGGAAACTCATGATGAAGTATTTAAATTATTGTATGGTGCAAAACGAACTTCAGCGAGTTAGTAAACCATGAGCGACATGTACCTAGACAAGGCAGACAGATTGCAATCAAACTTAGATCCATTAGAAAACTGGATCGATTGTTGTGTGTAAACAATATGAAGAAGATTGTCTTTTCCGATCTATGCCTATGCATGTTTAATTTTTTGTATTTGCATTTTCTTAAGAAATGGCAAGTCTTTGATTTTGATTTGTTGGATATTGTCGTATGTTGATTTGGGTACCTATTTATATCCTTGATCTCGAGTATTGATTGTTTTCATGTGATGGTTTTGTATCCGGTCATGTCCTTTATGCAGGTGTCAAATGTTGGTTCGTGGTTGACCATAGTTGGTCAGGTCTCTAGTTAGAGTACCATCAATCAATGCACCTCGTATGAAGTCTTGTTTGACCAAGTGCGTATTCCTACCGTATTGAACTTCGTATGTTTGTCCTGGTGTATACCTAGGTTTTAGGAGTTTGTTGATTTATGGTCTAGTGTCATATGGGAAAGTGGCTTTCAATTGGGGGTCATGCCCAAAGTGGTTGTTGGGTAAATAACCTAATTGCATATTAGAGAGTTTAGTTAATGAACACTAAGTAAGATAATTGTGCCTCATGCATGGGATGAGTGCTAGTACAAACTCGACATGCAGTGAGAAGGCCTAAAATGGCAAACCAACAACCTTGTTTTCACGAAAGGATGTGTGGGTCCACATGAGGCTTGGATGGGCTGGAGGTTTGGAATAGGTTGTCAGGGTAACTCAGTAGATGCGGCCGGAACCTATGGAGACCTGCCATGGTAGCCATACCAATTTATGTGATGACACTTGTCCCTTATGTTCGCTAGTGTGTTGGTTGAGTTATCTTTGTTAGGAGCACTATTGTGGAGTTGTCTTGTTGTTTATTCCCTTGTGAGAACCTGATATTCATGTTAGACCATGGGTTGCTTATGATGGGTTGCGAAGACTTAGTTTCGCGGATGCTCCAGTTGATCTTTGTATTTGCTTCTTATTGTATTCAGTTGGATCCTTTTCCTATTCATAGATCATTCATGTATCTATTGGACTGATGTGGTCGTATGTATTATTGGTTTATGTACGCCTTAATGACGGGATGTAAATGATGTGAACCTTATGTATTCTTCAACCTATTATCTTTATCAAAGGGGTCTTGCAGTTGAGCAGACCCGGAGATGTAGCCCACCAGGGGTGAAGTTCGATATCATTTCAGTGTTATGTGGTGTTTATGTTCTTATGTTTCCTCTTTAATTTAGCATGTATGGATGGCATTATGTTAGAATGTATAATGTGGATTAGATGAAGTTAATCTTAAATGCATGTATTTAGTCATCTTATTTAATGCAGTAATTTGGATCATGAAAGGATGTAGATTTGAATAATGGAATATATTTAGTTGATGATAATGAAATTAAAGTATGCATGGAAAGTATTTGTTAGTTTATTATGAAATTAAAGAATAATGGAATTAGATGCATGACATATGTTTTAATGAAAAGATTGAACGTAATGTATGGTTTAATTGTAATGGATGAACTTAATCATGTTATCTATAATTTTAACTTGCCGAAAGAATTTATCCTTGTTTAAAGTATTATCATGTCATTAAGTTAATCAACTTAATTAGATTAATTAGCGCGAGTTGAGTTAAGTGTTGAATTAAGTAATCACGTTGGGAAACTCTTTAGGTGTTATCTTAGTCTTATGTTGTGTTATCTGAGCTTATGATAACTCATTGTATCATTGTGTTGTGTTTAATTTTTTTTATTAAAATATTTGCACTCTATTCTTGTGTTTTAGCTTTATCCCTTCGAGGTTTCCTGGCGGGGCATTACATTGTTGACTTTTCCATTTGTATTCAAGCTTGTTTAAGTTACATTTTTATTTGTATTCAAGCTTGATTTTCTCAAGGAATCTCACTTATGTTCCTAATTGAATAACTTAATTACTACTTCTAATATTTAGTATTTAGAGCTTATGTTAGCTTGATCTATGGAAGAGGGGACACCATAACTGTTGTTATTTTTTTTAGTTCAAATGGAACCATTAGTGTGTCAATTGATATGAGATCCAGGATTTTGAAATCATGACTAGCACCTTGATGGTTGAAATTGAGAAAATTAGTGGTATAACTTTGAGTTGTGGAAGTTAAAGATGGAGTTTCTCTTGGTGGGAAGAGATCAATTCAACACTAGGATTCATTCTTATCAAAATAGACACAAATGATTAGGAGATTCTTGGCACTAAAAAGCAAGAAGCACAATCAAGTTATGTCTTTTCAATTCGATTTCACTATATTTTCAGAGAAGATACTACACATAAGTTGTGGAATAGAATTGTAGGATTGTAGAAAACAAAGAATTTTGTTAATAATTTGTTTCTAAAAATGAAATTTACAATTCATTAAAAGCAATAAAGGAGACCTTGTAGCTAGTCATTAAAATGTATTTAATGTAATAGTAGTTCAATTAGCTTTTACAGATATAAAAAAGACGAAGAGGACAAGTGTATCACTTTGGTTTATTCATTATTATTAGTACATATTATGAAATAAAACTTGAGGAAGTTTTGTTAGCTCTACTAAGTGAAGAACTAAGGATAAACTCCATAAATAATGCCAATTTAAAATGCTCTTATGTAATTTATTGGTCAAAAGAGAGTACAAATAATTAAGGGATAGAAGGAAATCTAATTCAAAGGATAGGTATAAGTCCCCTAAAAATGTATATAGTAAAGTTTTGGATTTCTAGTAAATTAGTTCATACAAATTGTACTATGAACTTGAGAAAAATGATAAAATTAAAGTTTCCTTTACAGACAAGTATTCTACTAAGAGATTATGTTAATGGTTATGTTCTTATATGTTTTGATAGTGTGAATAAATATATTACCTATTGACTTCGCCTAGTAGATCCTATTCATACATGTTCATATGTTAAGTTTACTTAGGGTCTAGGAATATTTATAGAAGTGCTTAGTAGTCATGTTATCTTACATAATTTTATCTCACCACAAGTTTTCTCATTTCATAGGATTGAGACACTTGTCATTTGTACATTATGTAATATAGGGGAAGTACTATCATTAATCCATTATTGATCATTATACATTATTGCATCCATATAAATAAATATATTCTCTTTCTCTACTCTCTTATGGAAGGCAAATTTTGGTCTTGTAGGTGATCCTAGGATATTAGAGCTAATTATGAACTCTTACATGGTATTAGAGCTCCATATTTGGAAACTGCTCAAATTGAGGGGTGAGTTTTTGCCTCACTATTGAGTGCAAGAGGACAACAAACCTTATTTCATATAGAACACTTCATATTTGGTGATAATTCATATATATGTGCATGTCTATGTCTATGTCTATGTCTATGTATATGTATATATATGTATATGTACGTATATGTATATGTATGTATATGTATGTATATGTACGCATATGTATATGTGTGTGTGTAGATATGTATGTATGTATATGTACGTACATACATACATACATATATGCATACTGCATGCATACATATATACATACATGCATGAATGTATACATATATATACATGTGTGTGTGTGTGTGTATATGTATATGTATATGTATATGTATATGTATATGTATAAGTATATGTATATGTATATGTATGTGTATGTGTATGTGTACGTGTATGTGTATGTGTATGTGTACGTGTATGTGTATGTGTACGTGTAATGCCCCGCTAGGAAACCCCGAAGGGATTAAGCTAAAACACAAGAATAGAGTGCAAATAATTTTATTTTTTAAAGTTAAATACAACATAATGATACAATGAGATATCAAAGTGCAGAAAACACAGCGGAAGACTTAAATAACACCTAAAGAGTTTCCCAACGTGATTACTTAATTCAACACTTAACTCAACTCACACTAATTAATCCAATTAAGTTGATTGACTTAATGACAAGATAATACTTTGATCAAGGGTAAATTCTTTCGGTAAATTAAAAATATAGATATCATGATAAGGTTCATCCATTGAGGTTAAAAGTATAGATAACATGATTAAGTTCATCAAATAAAATTTAACCATACATTACATTCAAACTTTCATTAAAACATAAGTTATGCATCTAATTTCATTACATACTTTAGTTTCATATTAAACTAACAAATAATTTCCATGCATACTTAATTGTATTATCAACAACTGAATCCATTCCATTATACAAATTATACATATTCTTTCATGATCCAAATTACTGCATTTAATAAGATGACTACATACATGCATTTAAGATTAACTTAATCTAATCCACATTATACATTCTAACATAATGTCATCCATACATGCTAAATTAAAGAGGAAACATAAGAACATAAAACACCACATAACACTGAAATGATATCAGAGTTCACCCCTAGGGCTACATCTCTGGGTCTGCTCAACTGCAAGACCCCTCTGATAAAAATAATAGGGTGAAGAATACATAAGGTCACATTATTTACATCCTACCATCAAGGCATACATAAACCAATAATACATAGGACCACATCGGTCCAATAAATACATGAATGGTCCTTGAAAAGGAAAAAGGATCCAACTGAACATAATAAGAAGCAAATAAAAAGATCAACTGGAGAATTTGCAAAACTAAGTCTTCGCAACTCATCATAAGCATCCCATGGTCTAATATGAATATCAGGCTCTCACAAGGGCATAAACAACATGACGACTCCACAACAGTGCTCCTATCAAAGACAACACAACCAGCACACTAACGAACATAAGGGACAAGTTTCATCACATAACTTGGTATGATTACTATTGACTCTGAATTTCACCTTGGAAACAAACAGTCTTATGGGAAATTTAGTGGTGGGGGACCGATTGCGCAGGTTCCACTGAATGACCTCCGGGATTGAGAAGTCGGCTCTTCCTTGGTGTTTTGAGGAAAGGGGAAGAAAGAAACACCTTTAAAACAATAAAAACTAGACTAATGAGGTGATACACCAGATCATTAAAAGATATGAGCATACAAAATCCAAAAACATATGACTTTCATAAGCCCATTCAACAATCTACAAGTCCGGATCAAGAACATAACCAAAGATACAATCAAATTTTTTGTGACATAAGGAAATACTCATCATGCATTTACCAGATAACAAGTGTGAAACATAGTTTAATCGGCAAAATCTTAGATAGATATATTCCCAAAGTCATTGGAACTTTAACAAAACAACATGGAAAAGACCATCAAAAGCATACTGAAAGAAGTGTCATAAAGGCCGCAGGCACAATTTGAGTAACCTTCTTCAGACAAACAATAATAGTTTTAAAGGCTGAAAAGAAACTTATAATTAGCAAACTTAATTGTTCCTTTCAAAAGTTCTGAACCCCCTGCAACAGGGAAAAAACCAGCATAAATAGAGCCCCAGGATCCTGAAAACAGCTCCCAAAATATGCCAAAAGGGCATAACCTCCCTGAACAGAAAAACATGTCGTGTCACTTTGGAGACTATACCCAACAAAATGGCCCCTGGAATTCCACTTCTCGCCTACAACAGTCCGCAAATTGACACGAGCCGAAAAGATTTTGCTAACCGCGGATGGGCTGCTAGAAAATTACAAAAATACGGGAAACCGTTCGCTTACTACACTAAAAGGTGGGCACCGAAAAAGAAAAACATTCAGCACGCCTTGCCATTTGTCACTGTTGCGTTACTTCAAAAACTGGACGCCAAATACAGACCAAGGGACTAATGTCGTGTCGACAACTGTCCTACGCGCCCTGCGCTGCTGGATAACAAAAAGCAAAACCAATCGGGCCAGTGGCAAACCTTAGGCCGAGGAATTTTAATGTGAACATTTCTTGGTGACTAATAGGGGAAATTCTACCTACGGAATAGGGGAACCCAAAATTACTGGCTTCACAGACCAGATTTCATGCCACAACGGGACGAAGCCGATCAAAGGCCTGTTGCAAAGGCAACCATTCATCCTCAAAGAGCGTAGCTTGCGCCTCTAAATCTTGAAAATATTGATCCAGGCAAATTACTTCATCAAAAGGTAGCGGTATAGGCTTGTCCTGGATCCCGCTTTAGGAGAGCAAAGAGCTAGGCCAGAGGATGCAAAATACACTCCACCTCGATCACCGAAATAGGATTCCCCAGTCGCTGCAAGAAAGCTCTATCTTGTTGCAAATACTCGACCTACTGTAACACTTGTTCAATCCCTTGCACAATATCATCCACAAGGAAAGGGGAGGGTAGGCCCAAAGAAATGAACCTCTCTAGACATTGCTTGATATCTAGAACTGAAAATTGCAAAGGCGCCTGGGCCTCTGAAGCCTGCATGATTATCTTATGCCAGTTTACGAAAACATTAGTCTTTTTGATCAATTGTCGGTGGTTAGCAATCCCTTTCTCCCTTAGTCCCTCATCCTGGGTAGAGTACAACAACTGAATAAAACCTTGGGCTACTGGGAACTTAGGACCAATGACAAGCATAGAACTGCTAATAAGGGCGTCGACCTTAGCACAGAGGGACTGCGCATCACTAAGGAATCTTAACACTGGCTGCAGGGATGGACAAGATTGTTTTACCTTTTCCCAATGAGAAACATACAGCTCTGTCAACATGGTAGAAAAATCTGGAGAAATATGTTGTGGAGGTGGAACGCTCAGCAATCGAGAAATTTCATTATCTTTCGCAATCATCTCCTGCTGGAGCCGATTGCATTTACTCTGTTTAATGGCTACTTGATTCACCAGAGTAAGGATCTTCACCTCCCCAGTCCCAATGACTTGTTGTAGCTGTAATGTATGATCTTGCTCATGTTGTAAAAGAGTCTCCAACTCTGAAATGCGCTCACCAGATTGTCCAAGACTAGTCTCTCTCTCTCTCTTTCAGCTATGCTTCAAAATTTGTTTTTTCCTCAAACCGAGATACCTAGGCTTCACTCAGTTGACAGAAAATCTTCTTTGAGAAGGATCTCTTCACGCAGCTGCATCTGGACCTGGGCAACATCCCTAGAGGCAGCCTTTAACTATTGTATTTCTACATCCTTCTCTTGCAATTCCTTCAAAGCCATATTCCTTGTCACTTCTTGACCTTTTAGCTGAGAGCTTACATTGTTAAAAGCCGATTGCAACTTTCCCTTCTCTGAATTAGCCTGAGCTAGCAGACTTTGCAGACGATTGATTTCTAAGCCCCGGGCTTTATCTTCCTTCCTTTGCTGGGTAAGGGAATCTCAAAAACTAACATTCTCTACTTGGAGCTTTTCCAGACGATGATTTTTCTTGATAAAATCTGTGGATACAGCTTTTGAAGTCTCCTCCATCATTTCGACCTTGTCAGATGTCATCGCGCTTTGAAGACTAACGTCGATGGCTTGTAGCGCGTAGTCATCTGGTCCCATCTGAGATTCTGGCTTGTTGACCTTGGGAACTAGATTTGCAAAGCAGAGGCAATCCCTTTGCTCACTGAAGTGTGTTTGTAAACAAGGGCGGGCTAGACGAGCACCTTCCTTTTCCTTCCGCTTGCTCATCTTACTCAGGCTAGCGGTTCTATCATGAACGACCTGCTACTGAAAATCATCTGGATGATCGATGGCTTGACCTACAAAAGCTACACTAGGAGGAACTACAAAGGGGAAATGTGAAATGGGTCCAGTGAAAGCAGGTTGGATGGGATGGGCCAGAGCCAACAGGGAAAATAATGAGACAAAAGGGGAACCCCCCAACAGGAAAGGACCTGAGGACGTTGCACCCATAGTCTGGGGAGATGACTCTTCAAAACCTAGCCTACGCGACACAGGGGCTGCTTCTGATGCAGGCAAGGGAAATGTTGCAGATATGAAAGCCGTGTCCGAGAAAGGGACGGAAGCCTGCATGAGCACATCTTGGGGATCGACCAACGTACCCGTCGGGGCTAGAGTGAGAGTGGTAGAAACTGAGGTTTGCATTACGGTCATGGGAACAGTTGAAAGAAAATCTGGAGCCAGAGGTGAAGGGAAAAAAGGACGTACGTGAACAGTGAAAGGAGGTAGCTGCTGAAGATCTGAAGATGTTGCCAAAAATTGAGAGGGTCGATTTCCTCCTGACGTGCTAAGATATGGCTTCTTCTTTGGAGGGCTCTCAAAGGACTGCTTCTCGGACTGCCTCTTACTATCCTGGGAATGAGGCTTGTGAGTTGTGCTATCTAAAGGAAGAAGAGTTTGTGGCTCTGGCTCTTGCCCTTCGATATTTATAACCTCAACCTTCTGCCGGGCTGCCACCTCAGGAGACGAGTCCCCGCATGAGGAACTGTCACCTGTCTCATCATTAAATTTATTTACTCTACCCCATTCTTTCTCAAAATTCTCATCTAGGGGTGCATTCTCGAGGCTAGCTGTGGGCTGATTTACCTCCTGACAATAAACCCAAAACTCTTCCCTTTTCTTTCTGGACCAAGCTAAAGCCTTCATGTTTTTCAACAATGCCCGAGGAATGGGCTTCACGGGGTTGAACCTTTTCATGGGAGAATATAACTTTAGCCATGGGGGGCGTTCTAAAGTAGGAAAATCGTCAGGGCCCACATATAGGCTCGTGTCATCAACCTGGGGGTTTGTGCGCTCTACCTATAAGTTCTGAGGCTCATGCTTGACGACATTATTTCTTTTGCTTAAGCAACCATTAGGGTCATAACTCCAAGAGTCATCAATTACTACAAAATCAAGCTGTACCATTTTTGATGTCAAGGTTTCCTTAGCCATTTTTCTTCTTACTAGAGTGATTGGGCCAATGGCCTTGTTATCTTCGGAGATAGAGGTATCATGCTTTCCAGTGCCAATGGCTTTCTCGATTCTCACCAACTGCCTTGCCATTTCAAGGGCTAGGGTTCAGTCAGTTACATAAGTGGGAAGTCGAAAAGATTCCTTAGAGAACCCATGCACGTAGATGAAAGAAAAATCAAGGCCCACGAACCAGTCGTAAGGAGGACGCTCATTTTACATCCAATTCATTTGAATCAGAGAGAAACGGGCTAATGGCTCATTGGGAATCACTCCAAAGTCCTCAAGTACAGGAGCCATGAACAGATCTAAAAACTGATAGGAATCATAAGAGGCTAGCAGCAGAACACCGACATTACGTTTCCCGACTCATCATAAGTGGCCAAGCACATGAATTATGCGAAGAAAGCTTCATTTTGGTGCAAAAGCAGGTGTACCAATACCGAAGAGAATCTAAAGCGTCACACCTGCTGGAACTTAGATAATTGCTTAATGATGGCTCTAGCGATAGTTACAGAGAAGTCAAAGTGAAAAAGGCTCTCTTTGCTTCCTACATTTGAAGAGAAAACTCATCATGGAAGCTGTGATATCCTAGTCGTTGTCATGACTACGCAACCATGTCAGGGTAGATGAGATATCTTTGAGGTCGTCATGTTTTAGGTCATTGTAGGACAAAGGGAACTTCGGAAGTCCAGCCGACAGACTTCGATTGAGGGTACTTTGACAGAAAGTCAAAGCATCTCTCCTGGTGCTCCAGAACTCCTCCATGGATTTCTCTGACAAAACCTCTATTATTTCAAAGATTGGGAAGCACAGCATCTCCCTAATGGCTTCTGGACATATGACCAATCTCAGGTGGGAGCCGCTGATAGAGCACGAGGAGGGATCAGAAACCTCTGCACAAGCTGCTATGAGCTCAGGGCAGTATGGGACTGCGAGAACCAAGGATTAAGGAGCACCACTTTTCTAGAAACGCACTGCCATGGATTGAGGATCATTTCTGTGATGCAGCATCCTTGAGCAAACAGACTCTCTGAGGTTCTTAGGCTGCTTACGGATCTCGGGTTCGCAAATATTTTCCAAAGAATCCAGAACAACAGACGCATTCCGGGTTGTCGTTTTAGCCTTGGCCTTCATCTTTGAATACTCCTTCTTTGGAGGGATAACATGCGCAGAATAAGATATCTCTTCGAAAACATTAACCAGAAACCTTTGGGAACAACACTTGTAGACGCGACCTTAGAATCCATTATAGGCAGCAAACCTTCCTTCTTTTTCCTAGAAAACTAAAGATGGGAGGTGGAACCTTGCTCATCTTTCTTTTCTCTCGTTCTTCAAAAATAAGAAAAACAGACCGATAGGAGGGAAAACCTTAAGCTTTAAAAGTATAACGTGCCTTGATTTTCATGAAAGCCAAGTGCTTAATGGCAAGGACCTGCTTACATGTGCACCAGCTTAAATTGTTGCTACAACCAACCCCCGCGGATGAAGGGTGTCGTCATTCTCGCTTCCCTAGAAAACCCTTGGCTAATTCGACATTACTTAGGGGACGTTCCTCAGGCAAATCTTTTCTTTGATCGAGGGGATCGGTCAAAAATAATGAATGCACGGGCTGAAACAGGCTGGCGGAACCTAATATTTAAGTGTGACGTACCTGAATGTATGCATGACTCTTTGCTTACATCCATTTCTCTCCTTGAGGTAACGGACAAGACCCTAGTATCCTAAAGACAATACCATTCGCATGACGTGAATTAATGGAGGCATGACAGAAACGTTGGAATTGGAGAGGCATGAGCTCTGAGCATTGGTCATCTATTTGCCAAAATTCTACTATAAATATGTCTTTTCAGACATTCTTTTACCATATTGCAAACTTTAATGGCGGAGCTTCTGAAGAAATGGATACTCCTGTTCAGCTCGTCAGCAAGAAAGCACATGTCGCTTTCTTGGGAAACATCTCAGACCAGAGGTTGCAAGGGATGACACGTCGAAAGAACCCTTTAATAATAGCCACAATTAAATGGGTACTTGGAGAGGATTTTGTTGGTAACCCAGACCTCTATCGGGTGAATATGGACATCTGCTCGCGATTCATAGCCTCTCTGCTGGATTGTGGTCAACCTGGGGTGCTAGTGACGAAGCTGACTTAGGCTGTTTTTCCCGTAGATTACTTGGGTGGACTGGAGAATGTAGTTGCATACTATGTACCCTTCTGAGGGCTCCTTGTGGCGTCTAACTTGGAGCGGTTCATCACACTCAACGAGGAGGTGTCTTGGCATCCACTCATCAGTGGACTGAAAACCATGACGTTGTCTTCTCATCGGTGTCGCGCCGAACTCGCTATAGAATTTCTTCTGTGTGTCCATCTGATAATCCCAGTTCCAGAAGGCACGAACTGGTACATTGGATTCGGGGACTATATCTTCCCGAGAATTTTGATGCCAGACCAGCAGCCAAACCTGGTTGTCATTTTCATGCATGGGGATCTCGAGAGCTCCCCTGACTCAGAGTGGCTGGGGGAAGAAGAAAACTCCGACACTGATGAGGGAGAGACTGAGTAGAGCCACTGAAGAGGTGACGAACCATCGATCTGGACCTAAAGCCAAAAGATGTAGAAAAAGGAGAGGCCAAGAGCCTACTCATTTTGTAACGAAAATATAAGAAGCTCTTCATATAATCGATTTTACTTTTCTCCTTTATCTAACCTCTCTTTCTTTTTTTATATCTACTTGCATGATTCTGACTGGAAATTAAATAAGATAAATAGGCACTATATACATTATGGACATGATGTACATTATATACTTGAAAAGGGAAAGGAACCCTTAATGAAAAGGTTTGAGGTGGAAACCGTTAATCGGGATGGAGAGGGGGTCCCCATTCATATCTTCTAACTCGAAAGAATTGAAACCTTTGCAACCTATAATGCGGAAAGGTCCCTCCCATAGGCAGTCGAACTTGGCGAGTCCAGGAGCAACCCGGTTAGAGGAAATAAGGTGAAAATGATGTGCCAAGTGCAGGGGTGAATGCCAAATCACTATATAAGATTTTGGAGGGGTCCATGGAGTTGGGAAAGAGTTTCCAATGCAAGGAGAATCCTTGACAAGGTCATTTAATGCCCAAACCCCAACTTGACCTGTCACTGCCGGCTAGAAGGCCTAGAAACCCTTCAAAACCCTCATTTTGGGGTTAGCATATTGTACGGTGAAACAAGATGTCAAAACCAAAAAAATATCTTGAATTTAGGTGAACCATTGAAGAAAAACCAAACTTGTTAGGGGGTCTTTTGGACCGTTTTCACTCAAGCCCTAAAAAACCGGTTTTAGGAGGCCTAATTGGGCTAATTCCTTGTAGCCCTTTTATAGGCAAAATATTGAAATCGTTAAGAAAGAAAGCGGTTGAAAACTGGTGCAGGAGAACCAACTTTAAAAACTTGATTCTCCTACCTTTCTATGACTCCTAAGGAGTCTTGGATTGTTTATTTCATGCTAGGAGTCATTGGTCTTGTTTTTGATCCATTTGTGAGGCATAGTCCCAGGTTTGGCAATTTATGAGCCACTTGGTAAACTATGGTCAAAGGGTCATAAAAATTTAGTTTTGAGTTATTTTATTGTTTTTGGCAATAAATTGGTCCTTCATGACCACTGGTAGGATTTTTAGTTTGCACTTTTAAGTGCTTTTGAGCAAAAATTGTCAAAAAGTGTCAATGTTGTCATCACAACACTTGACAACTTTTTGTTTGTAAGAAAATATCCTTCCCCATTGGCTAATTAGTTCAAAAATTGGTTGTAACTGATGGAGGAGGCCTTCATAATCCCTTTCAGGTGGGTGATGAAGGAGTTGATGTAAATTTTCATTTGGCAATCAATAAAAAAACCTTGTTTTCCTACAAATAGTCACGATTTTTTCTCTTGTACGGATTATTTTCAGTCTACTGCGAGGTTCTAACTTATGGATTCATATTGAGGGGCCTCGTACCTTTCTTTTTCCTTTGATTTGAGGTCTCTAAGTGCTCTGGTTCGAAAGTTATTGCATTTTTACTAAAAACAGTTTTGAAACCTTCCTAAACCTAGGGTTTTGACCTATTTTTGCATTTCCTCTCATGGCCACCGTACAAAAATTCTAAAACTTGGTGGAATGAGAGGTTTGTATATGTACTCAATTGTTCTGGAAGAAATTTGCAAGTTGGCAGGTGTTTTTGGCGTTTGCTTTGATTTTTAGGTTGGCATCCTCATGTGACAACCTAGTTTCAAAATGCAAAATTGGTGATAAAACAAAATAGGGGTTGAACCAATGCACAAACTCCTGGATTTGGTCAATTTGGGTGTGGACAAAACTTTTTCAATTGGTGAAACTTTCTAATCAATCACATTTCATACACTTTCTTCACAAACCCATCTCCTTAAGCCTAATTAGGCCTACTTGCATTTGTGAAGGGCAACAGGTCTCCTTTGTTTTCCATACCACCTCCTTTTGGATTTAGACCTTTTTTCAATAAAGAATATTTGGATATCCATTTTTTTTTGTTGGTCATTTGCAATTTTGCAAAGTTGTTTTGATAAGCCCCCTTGAGTATACAAGGATTTTGGGGTTTTACAAACGAACCTTGTTGGATTGATCAGTTTGTTGTGTCACCACACCTTGAGCACGTTTGTATGGGAATTTTAATCCACCTTGACCATTTGGTTTGATCCCTGCTCACTGTTTTGTCAAAATTCCAACTTGAAGCCAAGTTTGGTGTCCAGCCGGTTTGAGTAGGCTTGAGCAGTTTTCAACTTTTGATCCTAAGATCTTGTCAATGTTATCCTTAGGGTCCAGAATGTTGTTTATGATTAATTGAAGAGTGTATTTAAGGTGTAAGTCTGTTTGGTAGGGTGTTTTGGGTTTCCTTGGTGGCCTATTATGACAGTTTTGTCCTGAATTGCACTCACCTAACCTAGCATTTGCATCAAAAACCTCAAATGGACCCTAAATGCATTCAAAACATAAAAGAAGACACCTCCACACCTCTGCATTATCTCATAATGGTAGGAGGTCAATTTGACAACTTGAAGCCAAGAAGCCATCATTGAGCACATGGGGAGCACAGTGAATTGGTAGGGTTCCTAGCCAAAACACTTGAAGCAAACACCTTAGAATGGTCAAGAATCAAGCCCAAGAAGAGACTGAGAAGTACTTGGAGGTCTAGAGAGAAACTAGGTCTGGTGAGTTGGTGGAATTGAGAAACACCAAATAGGTGAAGTGTTGAGCAAACTGGGTGAACCCCATCAAATTGGTATCAGAGCCGATAAGATTTGGGCTAGGTGAGTAGATGTCCTCCATGTAATTTGTAGGAGACAACAACATGGTGAGCAATGCAGAGTTGGAAAAGAAGGTGGATGATCAGGAGGAAGAGAATAGACTACTGACAGAGAAGTTGCTAGAATTGTAGAGTAAGCTTGGTGAGGTTGAAACCAAGCAGATGAAGTGTTGGTAAAGGTTGAAGGAGTAGAAGGGAAGGGTAAAGAAGTGTTAGAGATAGACAAGGTGCCTGAACCTGATCCTATCCTAGAGAAAGAACCTTTCCTGAAGGCATTGAAGGCCTTAAGTGGTAAATCACTAAAAGGATTGCCATTGTTCACTAGTAAGATGGAGGCAGAAGTGGTCCTAGAGTGGATAGAAGGCATGGAGAACCATTTTGAATGTGAAGGAATAACTGAAGCCCAGAGAGTCAAAGTAGGCAAGTCAAGGATGAGAGGAGCTGCTCTCACATGGTGGAAATTTGTGCAAGATGAAAGGAAGAAAATGGGAAAAGCACCCATCTCTTCTTGGAAAGGGATGTTAGTCAAAATCAAAGAAGTCTATCTCCCTGATGACTATGAAGTGCAAATTCATTGGAAGAGGCAAAATTTAAGACAAAAAGACCTTGATGTCAGTAGCTACATGAAGGAGTTTCACAAGCTTAGCCTTACATCTCATGCGGTGGAAGAAGAGAGTCTTAAGGTTGCTAGGTATCTAAATGGTCTACGGTGGAACATCCAAGAAGAAATCAGTCTAATGAGCCCAAAAACAATCCATCAAACCTTTCAACTTTCCCTTAAAGTGGAGGAAAAACTGAAAAGAAGAGATGACTCAAGTAGAAATAGGGGCACAGGTAGAGGAAAAGACGATAGAGGCCATAGGGGAGGCTTTGGAGGAAGAAGTTCTGAACAAAGAACACAAGGAGAGTCTAAACTCACTGAGCAACAAGATAGTGGCAGTAGTAAAGGAGGATTCAATAGAGGAAGGGGATCCAACAGTGGTTTCAGAGGAAGATCTAGTGGCCAAGGTAGAGGTTCCTCATATTTTGCAACAATGAAGTGCTACCATTGCAACCAACTTGGTCATCCAGCATATAGGTGTCCAGAGAAGGGAACATCATCACATGGTGGTGAAAGAAGAGTGAGCTATCTTCAAGAAGAGTCTTCAAACAAAAAGACTTCAGAGGTTTCCTTAGAGTCAGAGGTAGGTGACAACTTGATGATAAGGAGAACTTTGATCAAAGAACCAGTCAGAGAAGAGCGAAGCCAAAGAAGGTCCTTATTTAGGATCAAATGCAAGATTATGGACAAAGTGTACAAAGTGATCATTGATTCAGGGTCTACAGACAATATTGTGCCAGAAGAGGCAGCGAGTAAGCTCAAATTGCAAAGAATACCTCACAACAATCCTTATAGAGTCACTTGGTTGAACAAAGGCCAACATGTCCTAGTTAATGAGCAAGCATGGGTGGATTTTACCATTGGAAGGTATAAGGACAAGGTGTTATGTGATGTCCTACCCATGGATGCATGCCATTTTCTATTAGGAAGACCATGACAATTTGATAGAAAAGCTATCCATGATGGAGCCAAGAATGCATACTCATTCAAGAAAGATGGAGTCACATTCAAGATTCAATCTATCCTCGAAGAAGGTGAAAAGAGGGCAGCAGGTCCTAATGTTCTTTTGGTAAGTGAGAAACAGTTCTTGAAGACACTTGAGGAAGATGAAGGTATAGGGTTTACATTAGTAACGAAGCCCAAAGAGGAAGACAAGAAAGAGTAGGCAGATTTGCCAAAAGAGGTGCAAGATTTGTTGAAGAAATTCAAAGGCATAGTAAGTGATGGACAACCAACCACCTTACCTCCTAAAAGAACAATAAGCCATCAAATAGACTTCATTCCCGGAGCATCCTTACCTAACAAGGCAGCTTATAAAATGACTACCCAACAAAATGTTGAGATTGCCAAGGAAATCCAAGAGCTCTTAGACCAAGGCCTAATTAGGAAAAGCATTAGCCCTTGTGTTGTCCCTGTCGTGTTAGCACCAAAGAAAGGTGGTACTTGGAGATTGTGTATTGATTCTAGAGCCATAAATAGGATCATCATCAGATATAGGTTCCCTATTCCTTGAATAGAAGACCTAATGGATTGTTTAGGGGAAGCCAAGTACTTTACCAAGATTGACCTTAAAAGTGGATATCACCAAATTAGGATTAAGGAGGGTGATGAATGGAAAACTGCATTTAAGACTACTAAGGGTATTTATGAGTGGCTTGTAATACCATTTGGCTTATCCAATGCTCCAAGCACCTTCATGAGACTCATGAATGAGGTGATGAAGGACTTCATAGGTAAATTTGTGGTGGTATACCTAGATGATATTCTAATTTTCAGTAAGGATAGGGCAGAACATATTAATCATTTGCAAGATGTATTACAAAGATTGTATGATGAAAAGCTAACCATGAACTTGGATAAGTGTGAGTTTGTTAAGCAGGAGTTGGTTTACCTTGGATTTGTGTTGTCTCAAGGAAACCTCAAGATGGATCCAAGCAAGGTTGAAGCTATTGTAAATTGGCCTACTCCTAAGTCAACAATAGAGGTGAGAAGCTTCCATGGACTAGCTCAGTACTACAGGAAGTTCATTAGGCAATTCAGTACTATTTTTGCACCAATGTTAGACACCATTAGAGGGGGAGTAAAGACAAAGTTTCAGTGGGGTGAAGAAACAAATAAAGGTTTTGAAACCTTGAAGGAGAAGATAGCTACTCAACCGGTGCTAGTGTTGCCTAGTTTTGAGAAACTTTTCATAGTGGAATGTGATGCAAGCAATGTTGTAGTAGGTGTTGTCCTAAGCCAAGAAGAAAGACTAGTAGCCTTCCATAGTGAGAAGGTAAGTGATGCCAAGAGGAAATACTCCTCTTATGATCTTGAGTTATATGCTTTAGTGCAAGCTTTGAGAAGTCGAGACACTATCTTCTCGCTAAAGAATTTGTAGTCTATACGGACAACGAAGCATTGAGTTTCCTAAACTCACAAGACAAACTCAGTCATAAACATATGAAATGGGTGGAGTATATGCAGGCCTATACATTCACCATTAAGCATAAGAAAGGGCAGTTAAACTAGGTAGCTGATGCATTAAGTAGGAGACTTTTGACAGTGCAAGAAATCTAATTGAGAAGCATACGTGTTGACAGTTTTAAAGGCTTATACCCAGAGGATGAAGACTTCTCAAATTCCTACAAGCTATGTAAGGAGTATCAAAATCACTTCCATAGTGAGTATTCTGATTTTACTTTGCAAAATGGGCTATTGTTCAAAGGTGGGCAACTTTGTGTGCCTAGAGGCTCAATGAGAGAAAACCTTATACAAGAGAAGCATAATGGCAGCCTTAGTGGACATTTTGGAGTCAACAAGACTCAAGAGTTAGTTCAGAGGTATTACTATTGGCCAAGGATGAATCAAGATGTGAAGAAGTATGTGGAGACTTGCATAGTTTACCAAAAGGCCAAGGGTACTTCTACAAATGTCGGTTAATACCAACCTCTTCCCATACCAAATATACCTTGGGAATGCATTAGTATGGAATTTGTAGTAGGTTTACCAAGGATAAAGCAAGGATATGACAACATTTATGTCATTGTGGATAGATTGAGCGAAATGGCCCACTTTGTGCCTTGCAAGACTACTCATGATGCATGCCAAATAGCTCAATTGTTTTTCAAAGAGGTAGTGAGGATACATGGTTTACCCATGATAATTGTTTCAGATAGGGACTCAAATTTCATGAGTCATTTTTGGAAGACACTATGGAAAAAGCTTGGCACCAACCTCTCTTTTGAATCAGCCTACCATCCTCAAATAGATGGGCAGACCGAAGTGGTGAATAGATGCTTGGGAAACTTATTGAGATGCCTTACTAAAGAATATGGTCAGACATGGGATGAAGTACTCTCACAAGCTGAATATGCATATAATGACACCATAAATAGGACTACCGACAAGAGCCCTTTTGAAGTGGTCTATGGTGTGCACCCAAGAGGTATTTTGAAGTTGAGAGACTTAGGAAGTGCAGCAACAAGAAGTGGATATAAAGAGGACTTTGCTCAATCAATGAAGGAGGTCCATGAATCAGTCAAGCAAGCATTGATGGAGAACACAAGCAAACTTAAACAAAAAGTTGATGAAAGAAGGAAGAACCTACAATTTCAAGTGGGGGATCTTGTCATGGTGCATCTAAACAAAGCAAGGCCACAACAAGGAGTACCTAAAAATTTGCAAATGAGAAGGATAGGTCCATGTGCCATTCTAGCCAAGTGTGGAGAAAATGCAGACAAGGTGGATCTACCTAGTGACATAGGATTGTCACTGGTTTTCAACATAGCAGACTTAGTTGCCTACAAGGGACCAATTCAAGGTTCATATTTCAGTCACTCAGAGGTATTAGATGATGTGAACAACCTTCAGTTACTAGCCAAACCAATTCCAAAGGCTAAGAAGGTGTTGAGTTCAAGGATTGCCAAGAAGTCAAGGCATCAAGCTTATTGGGAGCACCTAATCAAATGGCAGGTTATGGATAATGCTAAAGCTACATGGGTGCTAGAGATAGAGTTTAAGAAGATTGGAGTTAATCAGAATCTGATTCCCAAGGAGGTAACATGATCTTCTTTTGTTTGGGAGAATGGTGTAGGAGCACCTAGGACCTAGACTATTTAGTTTTCTCAATTTTGGCTTGTACTGACCCTAGCCAATTCAGGAGTGAATAAGGAATCCAAGAGGGTCCAAGAGTTAGTGTTTTGAGTCAATGTAGGCCTAGGTTGAGTTCATTCTTCTTAGGTTTGCATTTTTGTGTAAATAGTGGATTTGAGTAGGTAATTGACCTTCTTGATGGTAAAAAATGTCAAAACTTGGTATAGGAATTAGGGAGGGTTAAATTAGTATTAGGAATGTTTTAAAATTCATGTGTGATGACTTAGAATAGGTCTCATAGGTTGGGAAGACCAAAAAGTGCAAAAGTGCAAAGTTGCAAAAAGTTGTCATGACAACTTTTGTCCTGAATTGGTTAGCGATGGAGTTAGGGATTGTTCAATGCCCTAGGATGAATCCACACATGGGAAAATATATAATTACCCTCTCTTTCATGGTTACCAAGGTTGGAGAATGTGTTTTTTAAGTTTAACAATCTGAAACTACTCATTTTCAGACTAGCTGGCAACATTTTGGCTTGATTTTACTCATTTTGTAATTGAAAATGGATTGAATCCATTGATCTAGAAATGGATTGAGTTTATCTAGTGTGTAAAAATATTTTTGTTTCCATTTCAAGCTTTGTAGATAGTTTACTTTGGGTTTTTCTTGCTTTGATTTGTAAACAACCAGTTTTGGCTTGTATATAGCAGTTTTTGTAAAAATGGTTGTCCTATGAGTTCCACACGTGCTGCCATCACAAATTGTTGGGAAATGAAGGGAAACCACATTTAAAATGTATATATGTAGGGGAAAGTACTGGAGAAGAGTTTTAATATGACTGTCACCTTGTTCTAGGCGAGTCCAGGAGCAACCCGACTAGAGGAAATAAGGTGAAAATGATGTGCCAAGTGTAGGGCTGAATGCCAAATCACTATCTAATATTTTGGAGGGGTCCATGGAGTTGGGAAAAATTTTCAAATTCAAGGAGAAGCCTTGACAAGGTCATTTAATGCCTAAACCCCAACTTGACCAGTCACTACCGGCTAGAAGGCCTAGAAACCCTTCAAAACCCTCATTTTGGGGTTAGCATATTGT